>NW_027152502.1:0-100299 GCF_040937935.1 Hyperolius riggenbachi | reverse complement strand
AGAGGAAAAAAATATTTGAAAAAGAGCTTATAGTTTTTGAGAAAATTGATTGTAAAGTTTCAAAGGAAAAACTGTCTTTTAAATGCGGAAAATGTCATGTTTCTTTGCACAGGTAACATGCTTTTTGTCGCCATGCAGTCATAAATGTAATACAGAGAAGAGGTTCCAGGAAAAGGGACCGGTAACCGTAACGCTAACCCAGCAGCAGCACACGTGATGGAACAGGAGGAGGGCGGCGCAGGAGGAGAAGGCCACGCTTTGAGACACAACCCAGGCCTTGCATGAGGACAAATAGCGTGCGGATATAGCAATGCTTTTTGCCGCCATGCAGTCATTGTAATAAAGATGAGGAGGTTCAATAAACAGGGACCGGAAACGCTAACCAGCAGCAGCAGCAGCAGCACACGTGATGGAACAGGAGGAGGCGCAGGAGGAGAATGCCACGCTTTTTGAGACACAGCATCCTAGGCCTTGCATGAGGACAAATAGCGTGCGGATATAGCAATGCTTTTTGCCGCCATGCAGTCATAAATGTAATAAAGATGAGAGGTTCAATAAACAGGGACCGAAACGCTAACCCAGCAGCAGCAGCAGCAGCACACGTGATGGAACAGGAGGAGGCGCAGGAGGAGAATGCCACGCTTTTGAGACACAGCATCCAGGCCTTGCATGAGGACAAATAGCGTGCGGATATAGCAATGCTTTTTGCCGCCATGCAGTCATAAATGTAATAAAGATGAGAGGTTCAATAAACAGGGACCGGAAACGCTAACCCAGCAGCAGCAGCACGTGATGGAACAGGAGGAGGCGCAGGAGGAGAATGCACGCTTTTTGAGACACAGCATCCCAGGCCTTGCATGAGGACAAATAGCGTGCGGATATAGCAATGCTTTTTTGCCGCCATGCAGTCATAAAATGTAATAAAGATGAGAAGTTCAATAAACAGGGACCGGAAATGCTAACCCATCACAGATGGTCATTGTTCATGTTACTTGGTTGGGGGTCCAGGAGTGTTGCGCGTAGTCGTTTGCAATCCAGGGATTGATTTATTTTAATTTGAGTCAGATGGTCTGCATTTTCTGTGGAGAGGCGGATACGCCGATCTGTGACGATGTCTCCGGCAGCACTGAAACAGCGTTCCGACATAACGCTGGCTGCCGGGGCAATCCAGCACCTCTATTGCGTACCATTGCCAGTTCGTGCCAGGTGTCTAGCTTCGATACCCCAATAGTTGAAGGGTGCAGATGGGATGGTTTAACACTCAGCTACGCCATCTGACATGTAGTCCTTGACCATCTTCTCCAGGCGATCGGTGATGGAGGTGGATCTGCACGCTTGCTGTTCTGTGGGCTGCTGCTGCATGGGTGTCATAAAATTTTGCCCACTCCAAGGACACTGCCGATACCATTCCCTTTTGGGCACTTGCTGCGGCTTGTGTTGTTTGCTGTCCTCCTGGTCGTCTGGGTTTGCGGAAGTCAGCCTGTCGGCGTACAACTGGCTAGAGGAGGGGGAGGATGTCAATCTCCTCTCTAAAGTCTCCACAAGGGGCCTGAGTGCTGGTATTCTTCATTTGACCTGTCTGACTCTTTCTTCAAGCAGTTTTGGAACATTGTGTTTGTACCGTGGATCCAGAAGGGTATAAACCCAGTAATTGGTGTTGTCCAGAATGCGCACAATGCGTGGGTCGCGGTCAATGCAGTCTAGCATGAATTGAGCCATGTGTGCAGAGTCCTGCCAGAATCCTCATCATCCTCTTGTGAGGCTGTTGTGATAGTTGTTGTGATGCATCATAGTCGTCACCTTCTTCCTGGTCTGCTACTGCTGACCATTCGCGCTGAATTGTGGAAGTCCAACGTGCACCGCTCTGGCCCTCGTCAGTGGTGGCAGGAAATTCCTGCTCCAACTCCAGCTGTTCCTCCTCCTCTTCTTCGTCATAGCTGCTGGGGCCAGCGTTTCCTGAGGCGGATGGCCTGATGTTGGTACCATCACGCTGATCGTTTTCTCCTTCAGATTCCCCCAGTTGCATCATGACAGCTGTTTCCTTGATTTTCAACATTGACCTCTTCAGTAAACACAGCAGTGGTATGGTAATGCTGACTGAAGAGTTGTCACTGCTCACAAGCAACGTGGACTGCTCAAAATTTTGGAGGACTTGGCAGAGGTCCAACATGTTGGCCCAATCCGATCCACAGAAGCTTGGCAGCTGTCCGGATGCGCCTCGGTACTGCGCCATCATGTACTGGACCACTGCACTCTTCTGCTCGCAAAAGCGGGCTAGCATGTGCAGCGTAGAATTCCAGCGCGTAGGGACATCACACAGCAAGCAATGGTGGGGGAGATTGAAGCACTCCTGCATCTTGGCGAGTGCCCCCGAAGCAGTACTGGAATTTCTGCAATGTTTGGCCACTCGTCGCACCTTCAACAGAAGATCGGCCACGCCTGGGTATGTCCTCAGGAACCACTGAACTACTAGGTTCATCACGTGCGCCAGGCAAGGGATGTGTGTCAGCTTAGCCAACCGTAAAGCGCGAATGAGATTACTCCCATTATCACACACAACCATGCCCGGTTTCAGGTCCAGTGGTACCAGCCACAAATCCGTCTGTTCCTTTATTCCCCTCCAAATTTCCTCCCCTGTGTTCTGCTTATCCCCAAGCCAGATCAGCTTCAGCAACGCTTGCTGACGCATGCCAACAGCTGTGCTGCACTGCTTCCACGATCCTACTGCTGCTGGGTTAGCGTTTCCAGATGAGGTACAGCTTTGAGATGCGTTGGAGGAGAAGGATTTAGAGAGGTAGGTGCTGCTGTTGTTATCCAGTGGGAGGGACGGCGGTGCAGCTGTTTGCGGCGTGGGCAACACCCGCGCCGTAGCAGGTGAGGAATCGCTGCCAGGCTCCACAAGGTTCACCCAGTGCGCGGTAAGGGAGATGTATCGACCCTGGCCGAACGCACTCGTCCAGGTGTCAGTGGTGAGGTGAACCTTGCAGGCAACGGCATTCTTCAAGCTTCGGGTTATTTTGCTGACCACGTGCTCATGCAACTCAGGCACTGCAGAGCGCGCAAAGTGGTAGCGGCTGGGAACCACGTAACGTGGGATGGCCACTGACATCATGCCCTTGAAGCTGTTTGTCTCCACCACTCGATATGGCAGCATTTCGCAGGCCAGAAGCTTGGCTATGCTGGCTGTTACTGCCACGGCCCGGGAGTCATTTGCTGGCAATTTCCTCATGCGATCAAACATCTCCGAGACAGACAACTGAATCGTAGGGCTGCACACTGAAGGGCTGTTGGTTGTTGTGTTTGATGAACACTGGGAGACCTCAAGAGCACTACTCCGGAAAGTGACAGTGTCAGCGTCTGATGTTTGTGAATGTTGTGAACCACGCAATGGCTGGGCTACTGCTGCTGCTGAGGCGGGTCTGGTGGTGAGTCTGGTGACCCCAAGGGAGGCAGTGTTGCTGGTACCCTGTCCTGCCGCGTTTGCCCACAGAGTGGGATGTTTGGATAGCATGTGGCGGTTCATGCTGGTGGTGGAGAGGTTGTTAATACTTTTCCCCCCTGCTCAGGCGGGTCTTGCACACCTTGCAAATCGCCATAGTACCATCCTCAGTGCAGTCTTCAAAGAAAGCCCAGACTTTGGAGCACCTGCCTTGCTGGCGATTTCTGTTTGCGCCTCTTTTGCCTCTCACTTGAACTTCCACGCTTGTGATGCCTGAAATTGCGCGCCGCCTACCTTGTGGCACAAGGCGAACTCGTGCAGCAGTGGGTTCTTCAACAGACTCATCTGTGCTGCTGCTACGACGGCGATGTTCTCGTTCACAAACAAAATCTGGGTCTCTGTCCACATTGTCCATACCCTCCTCTTCCATCTCCTGAAACTCGTCATATGTCATTGTGGGGGGCCGCCGCCGTGGAGTAGAGCTCCCCAGAACAACCTCTGCGCAGCTCACTCCAACGTCGTCTTCCGGCCGACCTCCTGCAATTGCAACCCCTCCTGCCCAACTTGCTCTGGGATTTGGGTTTTCGAGTCCTCCTCGGACTCGCCTTGTATTTCAGTGCGCGGTGCATTTCCCACAGTTAATGGTTGTGAATCCGGGCACAACATTTCTGGCTGTTCCTCCATTGACCTTTGAAAGGTGGAAGTTTGTTGGTGAGCGTAATGGAGTAATTACGATTTCGCGAAATTTTGCGTAATTAGTGTAATTACGTTTATGGCCGTAAGTACATAATCGTAATGAAGAAGGATTTCACGAAAAAATTTCGCGTAAGCGTAATTTTCGCGTAATTTTCGCATTGCAACGGGCATTACGAAATTAATGCGTATGGTCATGCTCCCGAAGCGGAAAAGTTGACGCATGTATCAATGTTAGGTAGCCGCCGACTTTAAGGGTTAATAGCAAAGCCCCCTTAAATGCTAAGAGCCTCAAATTTGGAGAATATATTAAGGAGATCAGGAGGAATAAGAGGACATTTTTTTTTTTTTCAAAAAGACCTTATAGTTTTTGAGAAAATCGATGTTAAAGTTTCAAAGGAAAAATGTAAACATTTAAAAACCCGCCGACTTTAACGGTTAATAGCAAAGCCTGCTTAAAGTTTAGGAACACCAAATTCCCAGGGTATATTAAGGGGATCAGTGGGAATAAGAGGAAATTTTTTTTTTCAAAAAGACCTTATAGTGTTTGAGAAAATCGATTTTTAAGTTTCAAGGGCGAAAATGTCTTTTAAATGCAGAAAATGTCAGTTTTTTTTTTGCACAGGTAACAATAGTGTATTATTTTCATAGATTCCCCCAAGTGGGAAGAGTTTTACTTACTTCGTTCTGAGTGTGGGAAATATTAAAAAAAACGACGTGGGGTCCCCCCCTCCCAGACCTCTTTAACCCCTTGTCCCCCATGCAGGCTGGGATAGCCAGAATGCGGAGCACCGGCCGCGTGGGGCTCTGCACCCTGACTATACCAGCCCGCATGGTCCATGGATTGGGGGGTCTCGGAAGGGGAGGGGCAGCCAAGCTTTCCCCTCCCCCTCCGAGCCCTTGTCCAATCCAAGGACAAGGGGCTCTTCTCCACCTCCGATGGGCGGTGGAGGTGGAGGCCGCGATTTCCTGGGGGGGAAGTTCATGGTGGAATCTGGGAGTCCCCTTTAAAAAGGGGTCCCCCAGATGCCCACCCCCCTCCCAGGTATAGAGGTACTTGTAGTACCCCTTACCCATTTCCTTTAAGAGTTAAAAGTAAATAAACACACAAACACATAGAAAAAGTATTTTAATTGAACAAAAAACATAACCACGAAAAAAGTCCTTTAATATTCTTAATTAACCATTAATACTTACCTGTCCCTTTAAATAAATGATCCCACGCAATATCCTCGGAAATGTTCTATCAGTTACAATGTAACAAAGTTATTATGTAACAACTTTGTTACATTGTAACTACGCCGCACCCGACGCCACTCGCCGCTCAGCCGCCGCATACGCGTCCGTGCAGGACGCTAAGTCCCCGCAGCTCCCGTTGTCCACCCCGCCCACATCTGTCACCCACATGTCACCCACATGTGGGTGACATGTGGGTGACATGTGGGAGAGGCGGGGAGGGCAGCGGAGCCGGCGGGGACTTAGCGTCCTGCACGGACCCGACAGAGCTCTGAGCTATATAGCTCAGAGCTCTGAGAAGCATCTTAGCAGACCAATGGGGTTCCTTTTGATTTGAAGGAACCCCATTGGTCTGCTAAGGACCAATGGGGCTCCTTGGAGCCAAAATACAAAGATGCTTCTCAGAGCTCTGAGCTATATAGCTCAGAGCTCTGTCGGGAATCTGTGCAGCGCAGACGCGTATGCGGCGGCTGAGCGGCGAGTGATGTCGGGTGCGGCGTAGTTACAATGTAACAAAGTTGTTACATTGTAATAACTTTGTTACATTGTAACTGATAGAACATTTCCGAGGCTATTTCGAGGGATCATTTATTTAAAGGGACAGGTAAGTATTAATGGTTAATTAAGAATATTAAAGGACTTTTTTTGTGGTTATGTTTTTTGTTCAATTAAAATACTTTTTCTAAGTGTTTGTGTGTTTATTTACTTTTAACTCTTAAAGGAAATGGGTAAGGGGTACAAGTACCTCTATACTCATTTCTCCTGGGAGGGGGGGTGGGCATCTGGGGGACCCCTTTTTAAAGGGGACTCCCAGATTCCACCATGAACCTCCCCCCCAGGAAATCGCGGCCTCCACCTCCACCGCCCATCGGAGGTGGAGAAGAGCCCCTTGTCCTTGGATTGGACAAGGGCTCGGAGGGGGAGGGGAAAGCTTGGCTGCCCCTCCCCTTCCGAGACCCCCCAATCCATGGACCATGCGGGCTGGTATAGTCAGGGTGCGGAGCCCCACGCGGCCGGTGCTCCGCATTCTGGCTATCCCAGCCTGCATGGGGGACAAGGGGTTAAAGAGGTCTGGGAGGGGGGACCCCACGTCGTTTTTTTTTTTTTTTATATTTCCCACACTCAGAACGAAGTAAGTAAAACTCTTCCCACTTGGGGGAATCTATGAAAATAATACACTATTGTTACCTGTGCAAAAAAAACTGACATTTTCTGCATTTAAAAGACATTTTCGCCCTTGAAACTTAAAAATCGATTTTCTCAAAAACTATAAGGTCTTTTTGAAAAAAAAATGTTTCCTCTTATTCCCACTGATCCCCTTAATATACCCTGGGAATTTGGTGTTCCTAAACTTTAAGCAGGCTTTGCTATTAACCGTTAAAGTCGGCTGGTTTTTAAATGTTTACATTTTTCCTTTGAAACTTTAACATCGATTTTCTCAAAAACTATAAGGTCTTTTTGAAAAAAAAAATTTCCTCTTATTCCTCCTGATCTCCTTAATATATTCTCCAAATTTGAGGCTCTTAGCATTTAAGGGGGCTTTGCTATTAACCCTTAAAGTCGGCGGCTTTTTTATATTATACGGAGCGTTACGGTTTAACGCGAAATTTTGGTAGCGTTTAATGCGAAATTACGGCATGAACGAAACGCGAAATTACGCGTTAAAAATTACGCTTACGGTATTTTCAATTACGATTTTAATGGCAATTACGCTACTGTAATTTCGCATCGTAATCGCAAATTTCGCATGCGTAATTTTAGTAATGCGAAATTACGAAAATTTCAGCTCAACTCTAGCTGGGAATAGCTCCTGCGAATACCCCATTGTGTCCTGAGGTAATTCATCGGACCGGTTATCTGGCAGTTGTGTGCGTGGTGTCGCTGCCGGTTGTGTCAGCTTTGTGCCCACTGGCTCCTTGTAACTGGCTGAGGACTCGGACCTCGTGCGTGATGTGCTGGTGCTGCTTAACCCACTGCTGGACGCTTGAGAGGTCATCCAAGTAATTATCTGGTCCTGTTCTTTTGGATTTGTGAGGGTTGTTGTCCTGGACAACATGGGCGGTATTGAGTGGGTTTTCTTGGGTGCTCCCCTGTGGCCTGTACGTGAACCGTCAGGGGAAACACCTCTTCCCTTGTCCCTCCCTCTTTCACCGGATTTCTTCCTCATTTCACTTATCCTTAAAGTACACGCTGACTGGCAGCAGTACAGTGGCAGTACAGAAATGCTATACAGTGGTGGGTGAGCGGTGTACCACTATTCCCAGCAGCGACACAGAGCACAATGCTATACAGTGGCGGGTGAGCGGTGTACTACTATTCCCAGCAGACACAGAGTGGCAGTAAACAGAATGCTATATAGTGTGGCTGAGCGAGGTACACAGAGTGGCAGTAAACAGAATGCTATATAGTGTGGCTGAGTGAGGTACACAGAGTGGCAGTAAACAGAATGCTATATAGTGTGGCTGAACGAGCGGTGTACTACTATTCCCAGCAGACACAGAACAGTAAACAGAATGCTATATAGTGTGGCTGAGCGGTGTACCACTATTCCCAGCAGCGACACAGAGCACAATGCTATACAGTGGCGGGTGAGCGGTGTACCACTATTCCCAGCAGCGACACAGAGCACAATGCTATACAGTGGCGGGTGAGCGGTGTACTACTATTCCCAGCAGACACAGAGTGGCAGTAAACAGAATGCTATATAGTGTGGCTGAGCGAGGTACACAGATTGGCAGTAAACAGAATGCTATATAGTGTGGCTGAGCGAGGTACACAGAGTGGCAGTAAACAGAATGCTATATAGTGTGGCTGAACGAGCGGTGTACTACTATTCCCAGCAGACACAGAACAGTAAACAGAATGCTATATAGTGTGGCTGAGCGGTGTACCACTATTCCCAGCATCGACACAGAGCACAATGCTATACAGTGGCGGGTGAGCGGTGTACCACTATTCCCAGCAGCGACACAGAGCACAATGCTATACAGTGGCGGGTGAGCGGTGTACTACTATTCCCAGCAGACACAGAGTGGCAGTAAACAGAATGCTATATAGTGTGGCTGAGCGAGGTACACAGAGTGGCAGTAAACAGAATGCTATATAGTGTGGCTGAGCGAGCGGTGTACTATTATTCCCAGCAGACACAGAACAGTAAACAGAATGCTATATAGTGTGGCTGAGCGGTGTACCACTATTCCCAGCAGCGACACAGAGCACAATGCTATACAGTGGCGGGTGAGCGGTGTACTACTATTCCCAGCAGACACAGAGTGGCAGTAAACAGAATGCTATATAGTGTGGTTGAGCGAGGTACACAGAGTGGCAGTAAACAGAATGCTATATAGTGTGGCTGAGCGAGCGGTGTACTACTATTCCCATCAGACACAGAACAGTAAACAGAATGCTATATAGTGTGGCTGAGCGGTGTACCACTATTCCCAGCAGCGACACAGAGCACAATGCTTTACAGTGGCGGGTGAGCAGTGTACCACTATTCCCAGCAGCGACACAGAGCACAATGCTATACAGTGGCGGGTGAGCGGTGTACTACTATTCCCAGCAGACACAGAGTGGCAGTAAACAGAATGCTATATAGTGTGGCTGAGCGAGGTACACAGAGTGGCAGTAAACAGAATGCTATATAGTGTGGCTGAGCGAGCGGTGTACTACTATTCCCAGCAGACACAGAACAGTAAACAGAATGCTATATAGTGTGGCTGAGCGAGCGGTGTACTACTATTCTCAGCAGACACAGAACAGTAAACAGAATGCTATATAGTATGGCTGAGCGAGGTACACAGAGTGACAGTAAACAGAATGCTATATAGTGTGGCTGAGCGAGCGGTGTACTACTATTCCCAGCAGCGCCACAATGATTGGGGGGACCCTGGCTAGCGTGGCTGGAGCGCGAACTACCCTGCCTGCCTACCTAAAGCTAAACCCACAGACAAATGGCGGAGATATGACGTGGTTCGGGTATTTATTTACCCAAACCACGTGACAGTTCGGCCAATAAGAGCGCGTTCGGGTCCGAACCACGTGACCCGTTCGGCCAATCACAGCGCTAGCCGAACGTTCGGGGAACGTTCGGCCATGCGCTCTTAGTTCGGCCATGTGGCCGAACGGTTTGGCCGAACACCATCAGGTGTTCGGCCGAACTCGAACATCACCCGAACAGGGTGATGTTCTGCAGAACAAAAACAGTGGTGAACACTGTTCGCCCAACACTACCTACTACCTGTTGTGTTTACTTAACCCACCTCATCACTGCACATAACTACCTGTAGTGTTGAGTAAACCCAGCTCACTTCATATACCTACTACATGTTGTGTTGAGTGAACCCAGCTCACTGCATAGCGTAACGAGAACAGAGGCGCCAAAAGAGTAAAAACAGTAATTAAAAGTTTTAAAAAAAGCTTAGGAGGCAGTGGTGGACTTACCTCCTGCAAGCAGACACAACAAGCTGTGTATTCATAAATAAATAGATTGGTACACTCCGGGGAAGTAGTCGCAACGCGTTTCGCAGGTAAAACCCGCTTCCTCAGGCAATAACAAATGGAGTACATATAGAAGCAATATGTCTGGGTAACATCTGGCGCCTCGTCAACGAGGCGCCAGGTGTTACCCGGACATATTGCTGTTATATGTACTCCATTTGTTATTTGTCGGAACGGAATTTCTCAAACGGAATTCCGCGGAAATGTATGATTCCGACGGAATTTTCCGGAATCACATCAAAATTCTCTCTCTCTCTCTCTCTCTCTCTCTCTCTCTCTCTCTCTCTCTCTCTCTCTCTCTCTCTCTCTCTCTCTCTCTCTCTCTCTCTCTCTCTCTCTCTCTCTCTCTCTCCCCCCCTTCCTCCTCCTCCTCCTCCTCCTCCTCCTCCATCCATCCTCTTATATCATCCAGTAGGAAATTGGAGATTTTCAAAACAGCTTATATACCATAGCTGGGATTTGAACCCAGGATGCAGTGTGTAGGTATCTGTCTTAACCTCTAGACCATGAACCACACTACATGGTAAAGCTATCCTAGCATAAACCATACTACCATTATGATCAATGCAATAGAAAAAGTAGTATGATTAAGGATCGGTACTTTTTGAAAAGCATGCTTATATACCATAGCTGGGATTTGAACCCAGGATGCAGTGTGTAGTAGCTAGTAGGTATCTGTCTTAACCTCTAGACCATGCTATATTCAAGAACTTATTGAGCGTTCAGTAACTTTGTATCAAAAGACACAAAAAAATGGCAAAATCATAACCATTAATTCCACAGAAAAGATGCCAATATGTGCCCACACCTGGTATAAATCTCAAAAGACAACTCTACACATATATGTAGTATAAACGATATAATCAACTTTATTTATCAATCCAAATTAAAACAATGGTTAAAAACAGTTAAAATCTCCCGATTGAAATCAACGGTACTTGATATTCCAGCTCATGGACAAGGGTAATATAGTGAATTCATGGTAAACAAAATACGTATAGGAAAGACCAGGAAAGTGCCTAGTGCAAAAGTGCTATATGTAGAAAGTGCCTGGTGCAAAATTGATGCGAATACTGTGCGACTGAGCCCTATATAAAAAATACATACACAAGTGGACAACTCATATGTCCATAAACTAAAACGAGTGGAAAATTCACACTAGGATATTAAATATAATCATGAAGAAATACACCCTGCAAAGAAAAAATTATGATCAAAACACACAAACAAACAATTATGTGTGTGCAGAGGTCGCGTGCATGCGCAGTCCCAACCAAAAGGGCTGGATCTGCTCATGCACACAAGCCCCACACGCACATTCTCCGTGCAAAATCACCTACAAATGATTACAATATGTGAACTACACATACAGTGCATCTTACGTGAAGGACATGGCCTTACCAATTTGAGCTGGAAGCCGGGAGAAGGGGACGTGCCTGACGCGGTCGCAGCTGACCTGCTGCTTCAGAAGAGGCTGCTCTAAACTAGGATTGGCTGATATATATAAGGATGACGGAGCTCCGTACTTGCGTGCACGGCCGTGCACGTGACCTACTGACGGCGTGCGAACTCATCTGCGCACGCCGCTCGTAAGCAGAAAGACCTGGGTCACATGACCATGAGTGTACAGGTCCTAGGGGTAGAACTGACTGCGCTTGCGCTGGGGAGCTCCTATTCAACAAATGCTGGCTATATTCAAAAAATAATATCTTCTACAATACATATACCTATAAATACATAGAGAAGTCTGCAATTACATGTATAATAACTCCATTATATCAAATATAAAATATTTAATTCACAGTCTTGAAATTACTATACTCTAATGTCCGTTTTAGACAACACATCCACAATTAGATGTAAATAGTAGGGTGATAGTGCCATCTAGAGGCCAAGGGAGAAAACTGCAGAGATGGCTTGGATGTCAAAAGAGGAGTAATCTTGTATTCATCCAGAAAAGTGTAAAACTTTATCTCCAACCAGATATGTTGCACAAGGGAAAGAGGACATCCAGGAAAAAGTGAAGAAGAAGAACTGTAAACTAAAAAATAAAAAAATAAATAATAAAATATATTAATTATGACCTATGTGGTCAGTTATCCTTACACAGGAAATTTTGCGTAAACACATGAGCAGGTATCCTTGATTGCTCACCTCAATCAGGATTATAGAAAATCAGATAAGAGTAGAACCCACAGTAGAAGGGAATTCCAAAGTCGTCTACCCCAAAACAAGGTGGGGAACTGTGACATATATGTTTCTTTTAAAGAGTAAGTCAGAACATGCAGTGCCATAAAACATGAATAAAGACATAGCTTTAGAAGGGAGTGATCTAGGAAAGAAGCATTCCAACAAACTCCATGCACATCCCAGAGTCCACACCTGTGTTGACAAACTCACCCATATTGGGCACTAGGTGTAAAAAACCTGTGGTAAAACAAGATCACTCACCCATCTTCTCTTCCCTAGGATATCATATCAATCAATATTCCATATGCCTTCATAGATGTCAAATACACCTAAACCAAGGGGAATATGTGCATATTCGTAGACAAAGAGGGAAGAAAAGGGGAAGACAAAAAACAAAAAACACATAAGTCTATCATCTGTTGGCTATATACCCAAAAAACATGAAAAATTTGTATCCTCATTTAGCCCCCGGGGTTGTTTCGTACGTAATTTATGAATCCACTTTAATTCACTCCTGAGGAGTCGCAAAACCACATCACCCCCTCTCTCGTTTTGAAAAATTCTCTCTATACCTACACATGTCCAATCCTTAAAAGTACCACCATGAAAGAGTAGGGCATGTTCTGCTATTGATGTTAGGTTTTTATTGTCAGCCTTATCCCGTTCGGCCAATTTCACAGTGGATACATGTTTTTGTATCCGTGTTTTTAGTTGGTTCTTAGTTTGGCCCACGTATTGTTTGCCACAAGGGCATTGGAGTAAATATATAACACCAATAGTCTGGCAATTAATAAATTGCCTGATCTCAAATTGCTGTCCTGTGACCTTGCTGGTAAAGTTTTTGCTGACTGTCATGAGTGGACAGATGGAACATTTCCCGCACCTATAATTGCCTTTAATACCGATCCGAGGGTGCTCCCTTTGGAAATGGCTCTTACTTACAATGTTCTTAATTGTAGGGGCCCTTTTGGCCGTGATGCTTGGGTAACTGGTAATACAATTCCTCAAAATTGGATCGTTCTGGAGGATGTCCCAATGTTTGCCCAGTATATTATATAGATGAGGCCATGCTGTGTTATACTGTGTCACTAATCTTGTCAGGACATTCTGTTTTTTAGGTCTGGTGGATAGGAGATTGATCCGTGGTGTTCCTCTAGCTCGTCTTAGGGCCTGCTCAACACATTTCCTAGGGTATCCTCGATCTTTAAATCGCTTTTTTAATACCTCACTCTCTGTCTCAAAGGCCTCCGTAGTTGAGCAGATCCTCTTAGCCCTTAAAAATTGTCCAGTTGGGATATTCTTTTTGAGATTCGTCGTATGATAGGAGCCATATTCCAACAAACTGTTGGTGGCAGTGGGCTTCCTATAGATGGTTGTTTGTAATTTGTTATCAGGACCCTTACAGATTCTAACGTCCAAAAAATCCACCATCTCATCTGAGATGGTGTATGTTAATCTGATGTTCAGATTATTTCTATTTAGGTCCTCCAGGAATGCTGTACACACATCCCTTGGTCCTTGCCAAAGTATGAGCAGGTCGTCGATGAAGCGATACCAACCCAAAATAAAGGGGTGGTACCGCTCCATCGACGCCACCCACACTGTCTCCCTCTCCCACCAACCCAAGAAGAGGTTCGCCACCGATGGGGCACATTTAATCCCCATGGCGACGCCCCTCCTCTGGAGATAGTACTGTCTGTCAAATAGGAAGAAATTATTCCTCATCACATAATCCAATAACTCCACAACAAATCCCTGAAGATCTCGTTCCATAGTACTTCCCATTTCCACAAAGTATTTGACTGCCAAAAGACCGTGTGTGTGGTCAATGTTGGAATATAAAGATTCTACATCACAGGTTATTAAAAGAGTTTCCTTATGAACTTCCAAACTATCAATTCGGCCTAGCAGGTCGCCTGTGTCTCTGATATATGATGATAGGGCCGTCACATGGGGCTGCAAAAAGAAGTCAATAAATTGACTACAATGTTCATTGAGGCTGCCAATCCTGATATTATCGGGCGCCCAGGTGGATCTTCCAATTTTTTATGCACTTTAGGGAGCATGTAGAAGGTGGGGGTTATTGGTTTGTCTACCCACAGGAAGTTTTTCTCTTTTTCACTAATTATCCCAGACTCCAATGCTGAAGTGAGGATGTCTCTCAATCTGGACTGACTTTTCTTGGTTGGTTCACTCCTCAGTTTGACATAGAAGTCCTGATTGTTTAACTGCCTTGTTGCTTCCTTAAGATATTTAGTTCTCGGCCACACCACTACGTTTCCACCTTTATCGGCCTCTTTAATCAAAATATCATTCCTTCTACTAAGCTCTTTTAGAGCTCGTCTTTCGGCCCCGCTCAAATTTTGTGTCCCCTCTTACCCTTTGTTGGTCTAATTTCTCTAAATCCTTAGTAACTAATTCAAAGAACACTCTCACCTCTGGGCACAGACTAAGTGAAGGTAGGTATTTAGATTGAGGTTTAAAAGGTGTTCCACCAACCTGATTTGTTGTCTGATTTTCCTCAAGCAGTGTAATAAGATCCTGCATCGCTTGTCTGTCCTGTAAATCCGGATAGTCCTGCTCCAGTTGCACCATAGTGGCTGTGGGTCTATCGAACATTTTTTTCAAGACCAAACGTCTGCAAAATAAATATACATCCTTCAAAACCTCGAAAAACTCAAAAGAATTAGTTGGAGCAAAAGACAGCCCCCTCTGCAGGACTGATGTTTCGTCCCGAGTTAGTTGTATGTCAGACAGATTGATTATTTTAAGTACCTCTGTGTTTCGTATTGGGTCATCCAATTCGCCATTGCCCCTTTGCCTTCTAGATTTCTTCGTCAAAGTTCTGGGTTGCGAATCCAACCCTCTCTTCCTGAGGTTGTAGTTGGTACTATCTGATTCTGATTCCGTGTATTCACTCAATTCTGACAGGGATGAGGTCGGGGCCCGTGCTCCTCCTTCCCCCCCCCCCCCCGGTAGTCTGGCTGGCTATATTCATTTCTAGGTCTTCTGGGCTTTCTATGGACCCTATTGCCTTTAGGATTACCCCTATGGCTCCACCTATAGGCCTTTTTGGTAGTGTAATCTGTTCTATCCCTTTCTAACTTTTTCCTCTTATTGTTGATGATCTGTTTCTCCACCTCCTCGATGTCCTTTTTCAATCTCTGCATATATGGTTCTACTAATTCTTTATGATCAAATTCATTAATCTTGCTGCGCAGGTCGCTAATTTTCTCTCTGGTCTCTCTCAGCAGGCGTCGATCCAGAGTCAGCAGCATATTAACAATTATCCTTGAGCATTTACCTAAACCAATTTCCCAATCTTCCTTATCTAAAAGACCCAATTGCCAAGATGGAAATATGTGCACCCTTAATCCCCTTGGATAGATGTTTTCTTCAAGATAATTTTCCAAGCTCTTAATGTTCCACCATGTTTTAACATAAGTTATATGGACATCTTTGAAGTCCACACATAAGGATTTAAAGCCATCCGGCAGAACTCCACCCTGGCCTCCACTAGCTCCATCAAACAATAGCCTTAATTTATCTGACCATGTTTGTTCCAGAGTATCCAACAGATTGGAATCCATGATAAATTACGCTCTGTAAGAAATCAAAGAGATTTCAAAAAAACATACTATATTCAAGAACTTATTGAGCGTTCAGTAACTTTGTATCAAAAGACACAAAAAAATGGCAAAATCATAACCATTAATTCCACAGAAAAGATGCCAATATGTGCCCACACCTGGTATAAATCTGATCAATGGCAGCGAACCGGGTTCGCGAACTTCCGCGGAAGGTTCGGTTTGCGTTAAAGTTCGCGAACCGCAATAGACTTCAATGGGGATGCGAACTTTGAAAAAAAAAATAATTATGCTGGCCACAAAAGTGATGGAAAAGATGTTTCAAGGGGTCTAACACCTGGAGGGGGGCATGGCGGAGTGGGATATACGCCAAAAGTCCCCAGGAAAAATCTGGATTTGACACAAAGCAGCGTTTTAAGGACAGAAATCATATTGAATGCTAAATGACAGGCCTAAAGTGCTTTAAAACATCTTGCATGTGTATACATCAATCAGGTAGTGTAATTAAGGTACTGCTTCACACTGACACACCAAACTGTTCACTGAACAGAACAGGTATGCAGTGGCGGGTTCACTAAACAGGTATACAGTGGCGGGTCCACTGAACAGAACAGGTATGCAGTGGCGAGTCCACTGAACAGAACAGGTATGCAGTGGTGGGTTCACAGAACAGGTATGCAGTGGTGGGTTCACAGAACAGGTATGCAGTGGCAGGATCACTGAACAGGTATGCAGTGGTGGGTGGGTTCACAGAACAGGTATGCAGTGGTGGGTTCACAGAACAGGTATGCAGTGGCAGGATCACTGAACAGGTATGCAGTGGTGGGTGGGTTCACAGAACAGGTATGCAGTGGCAGGATCACTGAACAGGTATGCAGTGGTGGGTGGGTTCACAGAACAGGTATGCAGTGGTGGGTTCACAGAACAGGTATGCAGTGGCAGGATCACTGAACAGGTATGCAGTGGTGGGTGGGTTCACAGAACAGGTATGCAGTGGCAGGATCACTGAACAGGTATGCAGTGGTGGGTGGGTTCACAGAACAGGTATGCAGTGGCAGGATCACTGAACAGGTATGCAGTGGTGGGTGGGTTCACAGAACAGGTATGCAGTGGTGGGTTCACAGAACAGGTATGCAGTGGCAGGATCACTGAACAGGTATGCAGTGGCGGGTGGGTTCACAGAACAGGTATGCAGTGGCAGGATCACAGAACAGGTATGCAGTGGTGGGTTCACAGAACAGGTATGCAGTGGCAGGATCACTGAACAGGTATGCAGTGGTGGGTGGGTTCACAGAACAGGAATGCAGTGGCAGGATCACTGAACAGGTATGCAGTGGTGGGTGGGTTCACAGAACAGGTATGCAGTGGCAGGATCACTGAACAGGTATGCAGCCAGGAAAAGCTAAGCCTAACTAATCTTTCCGTATGAGAGACAGACAGCAGCTCGCCCTACTCTCTCTAATGCAGGCACACGAGTGGCCGTAATGGCCGCCGCTGCCTGCCTTATATAAGGGGGGTGGGGCTCCAGGGGCTAGTGTAGCCTAATTGGCTACACTGGGCCTGCTGACTGTGATGTAGAGGGTCAAAGTTGACCCTCATAGTGCATTGTGGGGCGAACCAAACTTCTGGAAACGTTCGCCTGCGGGAGGCGAACGCGAACCACCGAAGTTCGCCGGGAACCGTTCGCCGGCGAACCGTTTGGCCCATCTCTAGTTCCTGGTAGAGGAGATGACCAGGGGACAGTTCAGAGGAGGAGTCAGAGAGGACTAGGAGGAGACGACTCCATGATAGAAGCAGAAGGAGCTCGTCCTCAGAAACAGCTGGGGGCAGTGTCCGGCGCCATGTATCGCCAGCTATGGCCAGCCAGCCAACAAGCCCTTCAACGTCAGCTGCTGATGCCACCGTTGCGCCATCAGCCCAGGGGGGCTCAGCGGTTTTGAATTTTTTTCACGTGTGTGTCTCAGATCGGAGCAAAGCCATCTGTTGTCTCTGCCAGCAAAAATTGAGCCGTGGAAAGGCCAACTCTCACGTAGGGACAAGTGCCTTACGAAGGCACCTGGAGAGAAGGCACAAACAGCTATGGCAAGAACACCTGAGGAAAAGCAGCACCCCTCAAAAGACAAGCCACCCTCCTTCTCCTTTTCCTCCTTCAGGTGCATCGTCTTCATCCACTTTCTCCCTTGCACCTTCACAGCCACCCTCCTCCACACCGCCTCTTCCCTTCAGCGGTTCCTTCTCCTCTGCCCACAGCAGTACCCAGCTGTCCGTGAAGGAAGTATTTGAGCGGAAGAAGCAAATGTCTGCCAGTCACCCTCTTGCCCGGCGTCTGACAGCTGGCGTGGCGGAACTATTAGCTCACCAGCTATTACCATACAAGCTGGTGGAGTCGGAGGCTTTCCGTAAGTTTGTGGCCATTGGTACACCACAGTGGAAGATACCAGGCCGCAATTATTTTTCACAAAAGACCATACCCAAACTCTACCGTGCAGTTGAGAGGCAAGTGGTGTCATCTCTGGCACACAGCGCTGGGTCAAGGGTCCACCTGACCACGGATGCCTGGTCTGCCAAGCACGGGCAGGGCCACTACATTACATACACAGCCCATTGGGTCAACCTGGTGACCGATGGCAGCAAGCAGGGAGTACGTGGCTGCGCAGAGGACCGACTTGTCAGACCTCCACGGCTTGCAGGCAGGCCTCCAGCCACCTCCTCTCCACTTGCTATCACCGCTTCGCTGTCATCATCCTCCTCCTCCTCCTCCTTGGCTGGTGCCGCCATCTCCTCTCCAGCTACACAGCCCCAGCACCCCATGGCCTATGCTGCATGCCAGGTACGACGGTGTCACGCAGTGTTAGACATGTCTTGCCTGAAAGCGGAGAGTCACACTGGAGCAGCTCTCCTGGCTGCTCTTAACAAACAGGTGGAGCAATGGCTGACCCCGCACAAGCTTGAGATCGGCAACGTGGTGTGTGACAACGGCAGCAATCTCATTGCTGCGTTGAATTTGGGAAAGCTGACACACATACCCTGCATGGCACATGTGCTTAATCTGGTCGTGCAAAGATTTGTGTCCAAGTACCCAGGCTTAGAGGACGTCCTGATGCAGGCCAGGAAGTTGTGTGGGCATTTCAGGCGCTCTTACAAGGCCATGGCACGCTTTGCGGAGATTCAGCGTAGAATCAACTTGCCGGTGAGACACCTGATTTGTGATAGCCCGACTCGCTGGAATTCCACCCTGCTGATGTTCTCTCGCCTGCTAGACCAGGAAAAAGCTGTCACCCAGTACCTGTATAATTACAGTACAAGGACACAATCTGGGAGGATGGGGATGTTGTGGCCCCAACAACTGGACACTGATGCGAAATGCATGCAGGGTCATGGAGCCCTTTGAGGAGGTGACCAAACTGGTGAGTCGCGATGAGGGCACCATCAGTGATTTGATCCCCTACGCCTACTTCCTGGAGCGTGCCGTGCGTAGAGTGGTGGATACAGCTGTGGAGGAGCGTGAACAAGAAGAGTTAGGGCAGCAGGAGTCGTGGGAGCCATTTACACACGAACCCGATGTTTCCACAACACCGGCGGCAGCACAGAGGGGGGAGGAGAAGGAAGAAGAGGAGTCGTGTGGGGAAGGGGAGGAGTCAGACTCTGATGATGGTGATGATGAGGAAGGTGTTTCTGTGGAGGAGGAAGAGGCGGCGGAAGGAGAACAACTGCGGCAGCCATCACAGGGGGCTTCTGCTGCTCCACGTTCCTGTGGTATTGTTCGTGGCTGGGGGGAGGAAGAGGAGTTGCGTCCCATCACTGAGGAAGAGCAAGAGGAGATGGAGAGTACGTCTGCATCCAGCTTTGTGCAGATGTCCTCTTTCATGTTGTCCAGCCTGTTGAGGGACCCCCGTATCAAAAAACTCAAGACGAATGACCTGTACTGGGTGGCCACGCTACTAGACCCTCGGTACAGGCACAAAGTGCCGGACCTCTTACCAACTCAACAAAAGGCGGAAAGGATGCAGCACTTGCAGAATAAGCTGTCGATGATGCTTTACAATGCATTTAATGGTGATGTGGCTGCACAACGCAATCAAGGTACCACTGGCAGTAACCCTCCTCCTCCCGACTCCACGCAGGCAAGGACAGGATGCTCCAGCGATCTCAGGGTGATGTCGGACATGCGGACGTTCTTTAGTCCAACTCCTCGCCATAATCCTTCTGTAGCCGACTACCTGGCCTTGAGTGTGGATGTAGACTCTGCGAAAAGCGACGATGAACCCTTGGACTACTGGTTGCGCAGGCTTGACCTGTGGCCAGAGCTGTTCCAATTTGCCATACAACTTCTCTCTTGCCCTGCCGCAAGCGTCCTGTCAGAAAGGACCTTCAGTGCAGCTGGAGGCATAGTTACTGAGAAGAGAAGTCGCCTAAGTCACGACAGTGTTCAGTACCTGACCTTTATCAAAATGAATGAGGAATGGATCACGGAGGGCTACTGCACGACTGAAGACTAAGTCAGTCCCCACACACAGCATCTCTGCCTGCAGGCCGCTTGACTGCCTTCTCCGCCACCACCAACAGGGTCCAGGACTCTAGGCGGATTCCTGAATTTTTAAGGCCGCTGCAAGCAGCGGCCTCTGCAGCGGCCTCTACACTAATTTTTCGGGTGCGTGTACATGTGCCGATCCCCCTTCGTGATCATTACCTTGCCACGGTGAAGAGGCATGCGCATCACAATGAAGCAATGACCGCCGGCTATTTGAGTGTCTCGGATGGCGGTGGAACACAAAAGATAATAAGGTCATTGCTTCATTGTGGTCAGACCAAATTTGATCAGCTGGACAGTCACTGTTCTGTCATTCAGCTACATCAGCCGGGCGAGTATATGGGCTGAAAAGTCACCATCACCTGCACTCTCGTCATGGTGCGCACCAGTCCAGCACGGCCGTCACTACACAAACGGCTGTTTGCAGTCACTGCATACCTTTCACTGCATCTGTGACTGCACATTATACCTGGCAGTCAGTGCATAACTTGCACTTGAGTGGATACACTTTTAAACAATTTAAAAATACAACCATCTAAACTTTCAAACAATTTAAAAATTCAACCATCTAAAATTTCAAACAATTTAAAAATACAACCATCTATCATTTTCAAACAATTTAAAAAAAAGGGCAAAAAAACTTGCCCTCCGTAAAACATTCTTGGCAAATGCTTTCAACTTGGTTTGTCTCCCGCTGGGTCAAGGGTCCATCTGACCACAGATGCCTGGTCTGCAAAGCATGGTCAGGGCAGCTACAGCATGGGTCTCAGCAGGCTCCCACTTCGGGCCAGACTCTAACCTTCATTCCCCGCGGTGACAATGGCAGACTTGCCCTCCATAACGGATTTCCCGTTAAAAGGATTTAAAGTTGATTCATTACAATTAGGGCCTCAAAGTCCTGTATTGCATGCCTGCCTGCTGCCCTCCTTGGATGTGCAGTGGTAGCCGTTGCTCAGGCTCCACACCGGATTCCATCCCTCATTCCCCGGCCATTACCCGGGGTCACAAATGGCAGACTTGCCCGCCTCCATATGATTCTCGTGAAAGGAATGTGGTGTCATCTTTGCCCGCCATAACGGATTCCCGTTAAAGGATTTAAAGTTGATTCATGACAATTAGGGCCGCAAAAGGTCCTCCTGAGTCCTGTATTGTTATTTTTGGTCACTACCTCAGGGCGGGCGTGCACGCCTGCCTGCTGCCCTCCTTGCCTGGATGTGCAGTGGTAGCTGTTGCTCAGGCTCCACACCGGATTCAAACCCCTCATTCCCCGGCCATTACCCGGGGTCACAAATGGCAGACTTGCCCGCCTCCATATGATTCTCGTGAAAGGAATGTGGTGTCATCTTTGCCCGCCATAACTGGTTCTCGTTAAAGGATTTAAAGTACATTCATTTTAAATACACAGCAGGGCCTCAAAAGTCCTCCTCCTGTATTGTTATAAGCAAAAAGTGTATTCCTGCGCTGCTTTAACACTTGGTGGCAGTGGTAATGATCCCAGGTGCTGCTCCAAACGCTGGGTGGCTCCAGCAATCTGTGTGAAAGTAGAGGAGAAACAAGGGCGCTTCTCTGGTGCATTAACGTTTAATGAAAAGACAATGCGCAATATAAAATTACACTTACAGTGTGTAAGATGAAATTTGGCGTGTAATAGAGCCTGCCGTCAGGTCCTCTCTCAGCTCACTCGCTTGGCCAGAGCGAGAAGCGCGATGTTGCAGTGTGGAGCGAGGGTCTGGTGGGCGGGGCTTCCTCACGCAGTGCCGTCTGACGTCACGACGCGTTTCGGCGTTTGACCACGCCTTCGTCCTGTATTGTTATGCCTGCCTGCTGCCCTCCTTGGATGTGTAGTGGTAGCCATTGCTCAGGCTCCACACCGGATTCAAACCCCTCATTCCCCGGCCATTACCCGGGGTCACAATGGCAGACTTGCCCGCCTCCACAGGATTCTCATTGTAGCGGTACTGAACAAGTACACAGCAAGTAGAAAATGTAATTTAGGGATCGGTTGAAAAGGGCGCCCAAGCTGCCTGTATGAAAAGGGCGCCGCCATAGACATCAATGTTATTTCTGGAAATATGGGCTACAAGGTGTAGAAAAGGGCGCCCGAGTTTTGATATAGGCTACAAGCGGGCTCCCCTTTGTAGCCCATATTTTTTCGGCTACAAGGTTTTCGGCTACAGTAGGGCGCCCCTTTGTAGCCCATATTTTTTTCAGCTACAAGGTTTTCGGCTACAGCAAGGTGCCCCTTTGTAGCCCATATTATTGCCTTTTTTTGTAGCCTATGTTTTTATATGGGCTATAAGTGCTGGAAGCCGAATTATTTCATTCCCCCACTATCCATGGTGGCCTGGAGGGGGAATAGTAATTTACACATCCCGGAATTTTTTTGTAGCCTATGTTTTTATATGGGCTGCAAGTGCTGGAAGCCGAATTATTTCATTCCCCCACTATCCATGGCGCCCTGGAGGGGGAATAGTAATTTACACATCCCAGAGTTTTTTTGCAGCCGAAGTTTTTATATGGGCTACACCAGGCGCCTCTTTTTTTATGTAGCCGAAGTTTTTATATGGGCTACACCAGGCGCCTTTTTTTGTAGCCGAAGTTTATATGGGCTACACCAGGCGCCTTTTTGTAGCCGAAGTTGCTATATATGGGCTCCACCAGGCGCCCTTTTTTACCGGCGCCCTTTTCATGTAGACCCGTAATTTAAAAACAAAACGTAAGCTTTTTAACAATGCCATGTAAAGTTGAGAAGGAAGTCACACATTACCTGACATCACTGAGTGAGGAAGAGCAATCTCGCCATGTTGCGCAGTAGTCCAGCATGGCCGTCACTACACAAACAGCTGTTTGCTGTGCGTTACACAGTGAGTTTGGTGTGTCAGTGTGAAGCAGTACTCTAATTACACTCCCTGATTGATGTATACACATGCAAGATGTTTTAAAGCACGTTAGGCCTGCAATTTAGCATTCAATGTGATTTCTGCCCTTAAAACGCTGCTTTGCGTCACATCCAGATTTTTCCCCCTGGACTTTTAGCATGTATCCCACTCTGCCATGCCCCCCTCCAGGTGTTAGACCCCTTGAAACATCTTTTCCATCACTTTTGTGGCCAGCATAATTTTTTCTATTTTTCAAAGTTCGCCTCCCCATTGAAGTCTATTGCGGTTCTCAAACTTTTCCGCGAACCGAACCTTCCGCGGAAGTTCGCGAACCCGGTTCGCGAACCGAAAATCGGCGGTTTGTGACATCTCTAGAATTCACATGCGGTTTTGGTATGCAAATTTTAATGCAAATTCGCATGGAATCAATAGAAAAGCACACAGGCACTGCCATTGTTAAATTTGCATATATCATCCTCCAAGCGAATTTGCATGCAAAGTTGCATGAAAATTTGCATACAACTGCATGCGAAATTCACATCCGCATGTACATTTTTCCCGTAACAATTCCCACCGCACAAGTGTAAACGGGCCCTAATTGGTGCCAAGTGTTAGCACGGCAGTGAAAAGACACTTTGCATGTGCAAACTACTTAGCACCCAAGTTTGCACATGCAAAGCCTTTACACTCGAGTTAGCACATGCAAAGCCTTTACACTCGCGTTAACACATGCAAAGCCTTTACACTCGAGTTAGTACGTGCAAAGCCTTCACACTCAAGTTTGCACGTGCAAAGCCTTTACACTCGAGTTAGCACATGCAAAGCCTTTACACTCGCGTTAGCACATGCAAAGCCTTTACACTTGAGTTAGCACGTGCAAAGCCTTTACACTGGAGTTAGCACGTGCAAAGCCTTTACACTGAAGTTAGCACGTGCAAAGCCTTCACACTCGAGTTTGCACGTGCAAAGCCTTTACACTGGAGTTAGCACATGTAAAGCCTTTACACTGGAGTTAGCATGTGTAAAGCCTTTACACTGGAGTTAGCACATTTAAAGCCTTTACACTGGAGTTAGCACATGTAAAGCCTTTACACTGGAGTTAGCACGTGCAAAGCCTTTACACTCGAGTTAGCACGGGTCTACATGAGAAGGGCGCCGGTAAAAAAGGGCGCCTGGTGGAGCCCATATATACCAACTTCGGCTACAAAAAAGGCGCCTGGTGCAGCCCATATAAACTTCGGCTACAAAAAAGACCCTTGGTGTAGCCCATATAAAAACTTCGGCTACAAAAAAAAAGGGCCTGGTGTAGCCCATATAAAAACTTCAGCTACATAAAAACCCAGGGATGTGTTAATTACTATTCCTCCTCCAGGCCGCCATGAATAGTGGAGGAATTAAATAATTCGGTTTCCAGCGCTTGTAGCCCATATAAAAACTTTGGCTACAAAAATACTCCGGGATGTGTTAATTACTATTCCCCCTCCAGGCCGCCATGGATAGTGGGGGAATGAAATAATTCGGCTTCCAGCACTTGTAGCCCATATAAAAACTTAGGCTACAAAAAAAGGCAATAATATGGGCTACAAAGGGGCACCTTACTGTAGCCGAAAACCTTGTAGCCGAAAAAAATACGGGCTACAAAGGGGAGCCCGCTTGTAGTCGAAAACCTTGTAGCCGAAAAATATGGGCTACAAAGGGGAGCCCGCTTGTAGCTTATATCAAAACTCGGGCGCCCTTTTCTACACCTTGTAGCCCATATTTCCAGAAATAACATTGATGTCTATGGCGGCGCCCTTTTCATACAGGCAGCTCGGGCGCCCTTTTCAACCGATACCGTTAGCACATGTAAAGCCTTTACACTGGAGTTAGCACATGTAAAGCCTTTACACTGGAGTTAGCACGTGCAAAGCCTTTACACTGGAGTTAGCACGTGCAAAGCCTTTGCACTCGAGTTAGCACATGCAAAGCCTTTACACTGGAGTTAACACATGTAAAGCCTTTACACTGGAGTTAGCACATGTAAAGCCTTTACACTGGAGTTAGCACATGCAAAGCCTTTACACTGGAGTTAGCACATGCAAAGCCTTTACACTGGACTTGGCACATGCAAACCCTTTACACTGGACTTAGCACATGCAAAGCCTTTACACTGGAGTTAGCACATGCAAAGCCTTTACACTGGAGTTAGCACATGCTAAGCCTTTACACTCGCGTTAGCACATGCAAAGCCTTTACACTGGAGTTAGCACATGTAAAGCTAGTGTTGGGCGAACAGTGTTCGCCACTGTTCGGGTTCTGCAGAACATCACCCTGTTCGGGTGATGTTCGAGTTCGGCCGAACACCTGACGGTGCTCGGCCAAACCGTTCGGCCACATGGCCGAACTAAGAGCGCATGGCCGAACGTTCCCCGAACGTTCGGCTAGCGCTGTGATTGGCCGAACGGGTCACGTGGTTCGGGCCCGAAGGCGCTCTGATTGGCCGAACGGTCACGTGGTTCGGGTAAATAAATACCCGAACCACGTCATATCTCCGCCATTTGTCTGTGGGTTTAGCTTTGGGTAGGCAGGCAGGGTAGTTCGCTCTCCAGCCACGCTAGCCAGGGCCCCCCCCAGTCATTGTGTGTCGCTGCTGGGAACAGTAGTACACCGCTCGCTCAGCCACACTATATATAGCATTGTTTACTGCCACTGTGTACCTCGCTCAGCCACGCTATATATATAGCATTGTGTTTTCTGACACTCTGTGTACACGGCTTAGGCTAGCCTGACTAATATAGCATTGTGTGTACTGCCACTGTGCACCTCGCTCAGCCACGCTATATATAGCATTGTGTGTACTGCCACTGTGCACCTCGCTCAGCCACGCTATATATAGCATTGTGTGTACTGCCACTGTGCACCTCGCTCAGCCACGCTATATATAGCATTGTGTGTACTGCCACTGTGCACCTCGCTCAGCCACGCTATATATAGCATTGTGTGTACTGCCACTGTGCACCTCGCTCAGCCACGCTATATATATAGCATTGTGTTTTCTGACACTCTGTGTACACGGCTTAGGCTAGCCTGACTAATATAGCATTGTGTGTACTGCCACTGTGCACCTCGCTCAGCCACGCTATATATATAGCATTGTGTTTTCTGACACTCTGTGTACACGGCTTAGGCTAGCCTGACTAATATAGCATTGTGTGTACTGCCACTGTGCACCTCGCTCAGCCACGCTATATATAGCATTGTGTGTACTGCCACTGTGCACCTCGCTCAGCCACGCTATATATAGCATTGTGTGTACTGCCACTGTGCACCTCGCTCAGCCACGCTATATATAGCATTGTGTGTACTGCCACTGTGCACCTCGCTCAGCCACGCTATATATAGCATTGTGTGTACTGCCACTGTGCACCTCGCTCAGCCACGCTATATATAGCATTGTGTTTAATGACACTCTGTGTACACGGCTTAGCCAGACTATATAGCATTGTGTGTACTGCCACTCTGTGTACACCGCTCAGCCAGACTATATAGCATTGTGTTTACTTCCACTCTGTGTCTGCTGGGCCTGGGAACAGTAGTACACCGCTCACCCGCCACTGTATAGCATTGTGCTCTGTGTCGCTGCTGGGAATAGTGGTACTGTATAGCATTTCTGTACTGCCACTGTACTGCTGCCAGTCAGCGTGTACTGTAAGGATAAGTGAAATGAGGAAGAAATCCGGTGAAAGAGGAAGGGGCAAGGGAAGAGGTGTTTCCCCTGACGGTTCACGTACAGGCCACAGGGGAGCACCCAAGAAAACCCACTCAATACCGCCCATGTTGTCCAGGACAACAACCCTCACAAATCCAAAAGAACAGGACCAGATAATTACTTGGATGACCTCTCAAGCGTCCAGTAGTGGGTTAAGCAGCACCAGCACATCACGCACGAGGTCCGAGTCCTCAGCCAGTTACAAGGAGCCAGTGGGCACAAAGCTGACACAACCGGCAGCGACACCACGCACACAACTGCCAGATAACCAGTCCTATGAATTACCTCAGGACACAATGGGGTATTTGCAGGAGCTATTCCCAGCCCAACAAACTTCCACCTATGAAAGGTCAATGGAGGAACAGCCAGAAATGTTGTGCCCGGATTCACAACCATTAACTGTGGGAAATGCACCGCGCACTGAAATACAAGGCGAGTCCGAGGAGGACTCGGAAACCCAAATCCCAGAGCAAGTTGGGCAGGAGGGGTTGCAATTGCAGGAGGTCGGCCGACAAGATCTGGAAGACGACGTTGGAGTGAGCTGCGCAGAGGTTGTTCTGGGGAGCTCTACTCCACGGCGGCGGCCCCCCACAATGACATATGACGAGTTTGAGGAGATGGAAGAGGAGGGTATGGACAATGTGGACAGAGACCCAGATTTTATTTGTGAACGAGAACATCGCCGTCGTAGCAGCAGCACAGATGAGTCTGTTGAAGAACCCACTGCTGCACGAGTTCGCCTTGTGCCACAAGGTAGGCGGCGCGCAATTTCAGGCACCACAAGCGTGGAAGTTAGAGTGAGAGGCAAAAGAGGAGGAAACAGAAATCGCCAGCAAGGAGGCAGGTGCTCCAAAGTCTGGGCTTTCTTTGAAGACTGCACTGAGGATGTTACCATGGCGATTTGCAAGGTGTGCAAGACTCGCCTGAGCAGGGGGAAAAGTATTAACAACCTCTCCACCACCAGCATGAGCCGCCACATGCTATCCAAACATCCCACTCTGTGGGCAAACGCGGCAGGACAGGGTACCAGCAACACTGCCTCCCTTGGGTTCACCAGACTCACCACCAGACCCGCCTCAGCAGCAGCAGTAGCCCAGCCATTGCGTGGTTCACAACATTCACAAACATCAGACGACGCTGACACTGTCACTTTCCGGAGTAGTGCTCTTGAGGTCTCCCAGTGTTCATCAAACACAACAACCAACAGCCCTTCCGTGTGCAGCGCTACGGTTCAGTTGTCTGTGTCGGAGATGTTTGAGCGCAAGAGGAAATTGCCAGCAAATGACCCCCGGGCTGTGGCAGTAACAGCCAGCATAGCCAAGCTTCTGGCCTGCGAAATGCTGCCATATCGAGTGGTGGAGACAAACAGCTTCAAGGGCATGATGTCAGTGGCCATCCCACGTTACGTGGTTCCCAGCCGCTACCACTTTGCGCGCTCTGCAGTGCCTGAGTTGCATGAGCACGTGGTCAGCAAAATAACCCGAAGCTTGAAGAATGCCGTTGCCTGCAAGGTTCACCTCACCACTGACACTTGGACGAGTGCGTTCGGCCAGGGTCGATACATCTCCCTTACCGCGCACTGGGTGAACCTTGTGGAGCCTGGCAGCGATTCCTCACCTGCTACGGCACGGGTGTTGCCCACGCCGCAAACAGCTGCACCGCCGTCCCTCCCACTGGATAACAACAGCAGCACCTACCTCTCTGACTCCTTCTCCTCCAACGCATCTCAAAGCTGTACCTCATCCGGAAACGCTAACCCAGCAGCAGTAGGATCGTGGAAGCAGTGCAGCACAGCTGTTGGCATGCGTCAGCAAGCGTTGCTGAAGCTGATCTGCCTTGGGGATAAGCAGCACACAGGGGAGGAAATTTGGAAGGGAATAAAGGAACAGACGGATTTGTGGCTGGCACCGCTGGACTTGAAACCGGGCATGGTTGTGTGTGATAATGGGAGTAATCTCATTCGCGCTTTAAGGTTGGCTAAGCTGACACACATCCCTTGCCTGGCGCACGTGATGAACCTAGTAGTTCAGCGGTTCCTGAGGACATACCCAGGCGTGGCCGATCTTCTGTTGAAGGTGCGTCGATTGGCCAAACATTGTAGAAATTCCAGTACTGCTTCGGGGGCACTCGCCAAGATGCAGGAGCGCTTCAATCTCCCCCACCATCGCTTGCTGTGTGATGTCCCTACGCGCTGGAATTCTACGCTGCACATGCTAGCACGCTTTTGTGAGCAGAAGAGTGCAGTGGTCCAGTACATGACGGCGCAGTACCGAGGCGCATCCGGCCAGCTGCCAAGCTTCTGTGGATCCGATTGGGCCAACATGTTGGACCTCTGCCAAGTCCTCCAAAATTTTGAGCAATCCACGTTGCTTGTGAGCAGTGACAACTCTTCAGTCAGCATTACCATACCACTGCTGTGTTTACTGAAGAGGTCAATGTTGAAAATCAAGGAAACAGCTGTCATGATGCAACTGGGGGAATCTGAAGGAGAAAACGATCAGCGTGATGGTACCAACATCAGGCCATCCGCCTCAGGGAACGCTGGCCCCAGCAGCTATGACGAAGAAGAGGAGGAGGAACAGCTGGAGTTGGAGCAGGAATTTCATGCCACCACTGACGAGGGCCAGAGCGGTGCACGTTGGACTTCCACAATTCAGCGCGAATGGTCAGCAGAAGCAGACCAGGAGGAAGGTGACGACTATGATGCATCACAACAACTATCACAACGCTCACAAGAGGATGATGAGGATTCTGGTAGGACTCTTGCACACATGGCTCAATTCATGCTAGACTGCATTGAACGCGACCCACGCATTGTGCGCATTCTGGACAACACCAATTACTGGGTTTATACCCTTCTGGATCCACGGTACAAACACAATGTTCCAAAACTGCTTGAAGAAAGAGTCAGACAGGTCAAAATGGAAGAATACCAGCAGGCCCTTGTGGAGACTTTAGAGAGGAGATTGACATCCTCCCCCTCCTCTAGCCAGTTGTACGCCGACAGACTGACTTCCGCAAACCCAGGACGACCAGGAGGGCAGCAAACAACGCAAGCCGCAGCTAGTGCCCAAAAGGGAACGGTATCGGCAGTGTCCTTGGAGTGGGAACATTTTCTGACACCCATGCAGCAGCAGCCCACTGAACAGGAAGCGTGCAGATCCACCTCCAACACCGATCGCCTGGAGAAGATGGTCAAGGACTACATGTCAGATGACGTAGCTGTGTCGAACAATCCATCTGCACCCTTCAACTATTGGGTATCGAAGCTAGACACCTGGCACGAACTGGCAATGTACGCAATAGAGGTGCTGGCTTGCCCGGCAGCCAGCGTTATGTCGGAAAGCTGTTTCAGTGCTGCCGGAGGCATCGTCACAGATCGGCGTATCCGCCTCTCCACAGAAAATGCAGACCGTCTGACTCAAATTAAAATGAATCAATCCTGGATTGGAAACGACTACGCAACACTCCAGGACCCCAACCAAGTAACATGACCAATGAACATCTGGGATGGTGTAGCGTTTCCGGTCCCTGTTTATTGAACCTCTCATCTGTATTACATTTATGACTGCATGGCGGCAAAAAGCATTGCTGCTATATCCGCACGCTTTTTGTCCTCATGCAAGGCCTGGGTTGTTGTGTCTCACAAAGCGTGGCCTTCTCCTCCTGCGCCTGCTCCTGTTCCATCACGTGTGCTGCTGCTGCTGCTGGGTTAGCGTTGCCGGTCCCTGTTTATTGAACCACTTATCTTTATTACATTTATGACTGCATGGCGGTACCTCATGCAAGGCCTGGGTTGTTGTGTCTCACAAAGCGTGGCCTTCTCCTCCTGCGCCTCCTCCTGTTCCATCACGTCTGCTGCTGCTGGGTTAGCGTTGCCGCGTGGTCCCTGTTTATTGAACCACTTATCTTTATTAAATTTATGACTGCATGGCGGTACAAAGCATGCTATCCGCACGCTTCTTGTCCTCATGCAAGGCCTGGGTTGTTGTGTCTCACAAAGCGTGGCCTTCTCCTCCTGCGCCCCCTCCTGTTCCATCACGTCTGCTGCTGCTGGGTTAGCGTTGCCGCGTGGTCCCTGTTTATTGAACCACTTATCTTTATTACATTTATGACTGCATGGCGGTACCTCATGCAAGGCCTGGGTTGTTGTGTCTCACAAAGCGTGGCCTTCTCCTCCTGCGCCTGCTCCTGTTCCATCACGTGTGCTGCTGCTGCTGCTGGGTTAGCGTTGCCGGTCCCTTTTTATGTAACCTCTTATCTTTATTACATTTATGACTGCATGGCGGTACAAAGCATGCTATCCGCACGCTTCTTGTCCTCATGCAAGGCCTGGGTTGTTGTGTCTCACAAAGCGTGGCCTTCTCCTCCTGCGCCTCCTCCTGTTCCATCACGTCTGCTGCTGCTGGGTTAGCGTTGCCGCGTGGTCCCTGTTTATTGAACCACTTATCTTTATTAAATTTATGACTGCATGGCGGTACAAAGCATGCTATCTGCACGCTTCTTGTCCTCATGCAAGGCCTGGGTTGTTGTGTCTCACAAAGCGTGGCCTTCTCCTCCTGCGCCACCCTCCTCCTGTTCCATCACGTGTGCTGCTGCTGGGTTAGCGTTACCGGTCCTTTTTCCTGGAACCTCTTATATGTATTACATTTATGACTGCATGCCGACAAAAAGCATGTTACCTGTGCAAAGAAAACAGACATTTCCCGCATTTAAAAGACAGTTTTCCCTTTGAAACTTTAAAATCGATTTTCTCAAAAACTATAACCTCTTTTTGCTAAAAAAAAATTTCCTCTTGTACCCACTCCCAAGGTGCACATACCCTGTAAATTTGGGGTATGTAGCATGTAAGGAGGCTTTACAAAGCACAAAAGTTCGGGTCCCCATTGACTTCCATTATGTTCGGAGTTCGGGTCGAACACCCGAACATCGCGGCCATGTTCGGCCTGTTCGGACCGAACCCGAACATCTAGATGTTCGCCCAACACTATGTAAAGCCTTTACACTGGAGTTAGCACATGCAAAGCCTTTACACTGGAGTTAGCACTAGGGATGGTCGGAATGCCAAATTCCGATTCCGCGGTAATTCCGCATTCCGTCATGTACCGATTACCGATTCCGCTTTCCGCTACCAATTTCCGCATTCCAAGGCGGAATTTCCGCCGGAAATTGCGGAAATTCCGCCCGACTTTAACATCAATTTTCTCAAAAACTATAAGGTCTTTTTAAAAACTTTTTTTTGCATCTTGCTCAGAAGGTTCTGTTTAATAAGCCGTGAAAATTTGGTGTTTTTAGGACTTACGGGGGCTTTGCTATTAACTGCTAAAGTCGGCGGATTTTTACTGTAATGTAAAATGCAGAAAATAGGCAGATGCAGATTTTCTGCATTTTACATTACAGTAAAAAACCGCCGACTTTAGTGGTTAATAGAAAAGCCCCCTTAAGTCCTAGAAACACCAAATTTTCAGCGTTTATTAAACCAAATCTTGTGAACAAGATGCAAAAAAAAGTTTTCAAAAAGACCTTATAGTTTTTGAGAAAATCGATGTTAAAGTCGGGTGGATTTTCCGCGATTTCCGGCGGAAATTTCCGTGATTTCCGGCGGAAATCCGCCTACGGCACTTGCATTACCGATTTCCGCATTCCGATACGGAAATGCAATTTCCGATCGGAATTTCGGAAATTGCATTTCCGCGGAATCCGAATGAGCATCCCTAGTTAGCACATGTAAAGCCTTTACACTGGACTTAGCACATGTAAAGCCTTTACACTGGACTTAGCACATGTAAAGCCTTTACACTCGAGTTAGCACATGCAAAGTCTTTACACTGGACTTAGCACATGCAAAGCCTTTACACTGGAGTTAGCACGTGCAAAGCCTTTACACTGGACTTAGCACATGTAAAGCCTTTACACTGGACTTAGCACATGTAAGCCTTTACACTGGAGTTAGCACATGCAAAGCCTTTACACTGGAGTTAGCACATGTAAAGCTTTTACACTGGAGTTAGCACATGTAAAGCCTTTACACTCGAGTTAGCACATGCAAAGTCTTTACACTGGACTTAGCACATGCAAAGCCTTTACACTGGAGTTAGCACGTGCAAAGCCTTTACACTGGACTTAGCACATGTAAAGCCTTTACACTGGACTTAGCACATGTAAAGCCTTTACACTCGAGTTAGCACATGCAAAGTCTTTACACTGGACTTAGCACATGCAAAGCCTTTACCCTGGAGTTAGCACGTGCAAAGCCTTTACACTGGAGTTAGCACGTGCAAAGCCTTTGCACTCGAGTTAGCACATGCAAAGCCTTTACACTGGAGTTAGCACATGTAAAGCCTTTACACTGGAGTTAGCACATGCAAAGCCTTTACACTGGAGTTAGCACATGCAAAGCCTTTACACTGGACTTGGCACATGCAAACCCTTTACACTGGACTTAGCACATGCAAAGCCTTTACACTGGAGTTAGCACATGCAAAGCCTTTACACTGGAGTTAGCACATGCTAAGCCTTTACACTCGCGTTAGCACATGCAAAGCCTTTACACTGGAGTTAGCACATGTAAAGCCTTTACACTGGAGTTAGCACATGCAAAGCCTTTACACTGGAGTTAGCACATGTAAAGCTTTTACACTGGAGTTAGCACATGTAGAGCCTTTACACTCGAGTTAGCACATGCAAAGTCTTTACACTGGACTTAGCACATGTAAAGCCTTTACACTGGAGTTAGCACATGCTAAGCCTTTACACTGGAGTTAGCACATGTAAAGCCTTTACAGTCGAGTTAGTACATGTAAAGCCTTTACACTGGAGTTAGCACATGTAAAGCCTTTACACTCGAGTTAGCACATGAAAAGCCTTTACACTCGATATCTGAGTTATCACGCTTTAGTGAATGGAGCCCAAAGTAAATGCATCAGGTTTTCCTTTATCTTTCTTATGTTTCCCTAATCCACATTCCAGCGCAGGCTGCTTTGCTAATATTTTCTTGATACTTACTTCCAGTGTTCCAGCGTGGTTCCCCTGACTCAGGAAGCCCTCCTCCGACACTTTATAGGAGTCACGTGTGCTGCTGGTCACGGCTAGCGCACAGGACCAGTGGTGGGCCGAAATTTTGCATATACAAAATTTCCCATTGAAATTTTCAATTATGCATCATAATCGTAAAGCAAAATTGCAGAGAAAATCGTAATCGCAAAATAGTAATGTTTCATAATTTTGTGTAATTATTTGCGTAATTTTAATTTCACACAAATGTTTGCCGACTTTGGTGGTTAATAGCAAAGCCCCCATACATGCTATTGCTACCAAAATTGCTACATATGTTAAGGAGAATAGCGGGTACAAGTAAAAAAAAGAATTTTTCAAAAAGACCATGTAGTTTTTTAGAAAATCGATTTTAAAAATGCAAAGAAAATTGATTTTTAATTTGTCATTTTTCAGAGTTTAAAAAAAAAACATGTTTTCTTTGCATTTTTAAAAGGTCTGTTGTCACTAACATGTATGGGGCTTTGCTGTTCACTGTTACAGTCAGCATGAAATTACACAAAAATTACGTGAAATTGTACACAAAATTACGAATAACCATTCGAAATCAATAGAATGTACAAATCGTAATTACGAAAATTCATTTGAAAATTTGCATAATCAAAATTAGCTGATTTGGATCATCACTACACGTGACCTATGCACAATTTAGTGTGGCGTTACATGCCAAACAGTACTGGGGCTTCCCCCGGTCTCTTGATAAAGCGGTAGACTGCCGCAATACCGGTAGAGCCGTCTGCAGGCGGCTCTCCTCTCTCCATCTTTCTCCTACTCCTCCTGCCTGGGTACATAGTTACATAGTTATATAGTTATTTTGGTTGAAAAAAGACATACGTCCATCGAGCTCAACCCTTACAAAGTACAACACCAGCCTGCTCCCTCACATATCCCTGCTGATCCAGAGGAAGGCACAACACCAGCCTGCTCCCTCACATATCCCTGCTGATCCAGAGTAAGGCACAACACCAGCCTGCTCCCTCACTAATACCTGCTGATCCAGAGGAAGGCACAGCACCAGCCTGCACCCTCACATATCCCTGCTGATCCAGAGGAAGGTACAACACCAGCCTGCACCCTCACATATCCCTGCTGATCCAGAGGAAGGCACAACATCAGCCTGCACCCTCACATATCCCTGCTGATCCAGAGGAAGGTATAACACCAGCCTGCTCCCTCACATATCCCTGCTGATCCAGAGGAAGGCACAACACCAGCTTGCATCCTCACATATCCCTGCTAATCCAGAGGAACGCACAGCACCAGCCTGCTCCCTCACATATACTTGCTGATCCAGAGGAAGGCACAGCACCAGCCTGCACCCTCACATATCCCTGCTGATCCAGAGGAAGGTACAAAACCAGCCTGCTCCCTCACATATACCTGCTGATCCAGAGGAAGGTACAACACCAGCCTGCACCCTCACATATCCTTGCTGATCCAGAGAAAGGTACAACACCAGCCTGCACCCTCACATATCCCTGCTGATCCAGAGGAAGGTACAACACCAGCCTGCACCCTCACATATCCCTGCTGATCCAGAGGAAGGTACAACACCAGCCTGCACCCTCACATATCCCTGCTGATCCAGAGGAAGGTACAACACCAGCCTGCACCCTCACATATCCCTGCAGATCCAGAGGAAGGCACAACACCAGCCTGCTTCCTCACATATCCCTGTTGATCCAGAGGAAGGCACAACACCAGCCGCCACCCTCACATATCCCTGTTGATCCAGAGAAAGGCACAACACCAGCCTGGACCCTCACATATCCCTGCTGATCCAGAGGAAGGCACAACACCAGCCTGCACCCTCATATATCCCTGCTGATCCAGAGGAAGGCACAACACCAGCCAGCACCCTCACATATCCCTGTTGATCCAGAGGAAGGCACAACACCAGCCTGCACCCTCACATACCCCTGCTGATCCAAAGGAAGGTACAACACCAGCCTGAACCCTCACATATCCCTGCTGATCCAGAGGAAGGAACAACACCAGCCTGCACCCTCACATATCCCTGCTGATCCAGAAGAAGTCACAACACCAGCCTGCACCCTCACATATCCCTGCTGATCCAGAAGAAGTCACAACACCAGCCTGCACCCTCACATATCCCTGCTGATCCAGAGGAAGGCACAACACCAGCCTGCACCCTTACATATCCCTGCTGATCCAGAGGAAGGCACAACACCAGCCTGCACCCTCACATACCCCTGCTGATCCAGAGGAAGGCACAACACCAGGCTGCTCCCTCACATATCCCTGCTGATCCAGAGGAAGGTACAGCACCAGCCTGCTCAGTCACATATCCCTGCTGATCCAGAGGAAGGTACAACACCAGCCTGCACCCTTACATATCCCTGCTGATCCAGAGGAAGGCACAACACCAGCCTGCACCCTCACATATCCCTGCTGATCCAGAGGAAGGCACAACACCAGCCTGCACCCTCACATATCCCTGCTGATCCAGAGGAAGGTACAACACCAGCCTGCTCCCTCACATATCCCTGCTGATCCAGAGGAAGGCACAACACCAGCCTGCACCCTCACATATCCCTTCTGATCCAGAGGAAGGTACAAAACCAGCCTGCACAATCACATATCCCTGCTGATCCAGAGGAAGGCACAACACCAGCCTGCTCCCTCACAATCACATATCCCTGCTGATCCAGAGGAAGGCACAACACCAGCCTGCACCCTCACATATCCCTTCTGATCCAGAGGAAGGTACAACACCAGCCTGCACCCTCACATATCCCTGCTGATCCAGAGGAAGGCACAACATCAGCCTGCTCCCTCACATATCCCTGTTGATCCAGAGGAAGGCGGAAAAAAAACCCTTACAAGGCATGGTCCAATTAGCCCCAAAAGGGAAAAATTCCTTCCCGACTCCAGATGGCAATCAGATAAAATCCCTGGATCAACATCATTAGGCATTACCTTGTAATTGTAGCCATGAATGTCTTTCAACGCAAGGAAAGCATCTAAGCCCCTTTTTGTAACGATCAGTGTCAACACGCAGAGAGAATCTGATTATTGGTGGGCTGCAGACTCACCAATAATGCAGATATACACTGGACTATGAGTGATCTGCAGAATCACTAATAATCCAGGTCTAACCTCTGGGCACCTGAGACGTGAGTGTACAGTATCACAATAACACTTTGAGAGGGAACTGCCAGGGAGACTGGAGGCAGTGAGGAGAAGGAAGTTCACCCCTAGACATGGGTGAATTCCCTTAGGCCAAAGGCTCCCTAGGAGAGGGACCTAGGCCTTGTTGCAGGAAGCCCTGCTGCTAATATGAACAGATTTGCCCTATCTGGTGGTGAGATCCTATCTCACTGCAGCCTAGTGGCGAACCAAGGAAGTACAGATATACAGTGCTAGTCTTGGGTGTGTGGTCCGTAGTTACGGCACCCCGGAACTAGTCTAAAACATAACATAGAACTGACACAGTATCCTAGTCTTGGGTGTGAGGTCCGTAGTCACGACACCCTGGAACTGGTCTAAAGCATAACATAGAACTGACACAGTATCCTAGTCTTGGGTGTGAGGTCTGTAGTCACAACACCCTGGAACTGGTCTAAAGCATAACATAGAACTGACACAGTATCCTAGTCTTGGGTGTGAGGTCCATAGTCACAACACCCTGGAACTGGACTAAAGCATAACATAGAACTGACACAATATTCTAGTCTTGGGTGTGAGGTCCGTAGTCACAACACCCTGGAACTGGTCTAAAGCATAACATAGAATAACATAACATGAGAAGGTAATCTAGCTCAGTGTGGATTCCCAGGTCCGTCCTGGTTCAATCACACTGTAGGATCTGACTGAGGTCTGTGTGCTAACACGTTAAGCATTTGCAACGGCAGACGATGTGAGACTGCGGGACAAGTGGTTATATAGTGCAGCGCAGGCCAGCGCCGCCCAGTCCATTCCAGCCAATCCGCATCCATCCTTGGATCAGCTGACCGGCGGGGTCAGCTGATCCCTCTCTGCTTCCCATAAAGCTTCTGTCTTGCCGCGCGCGCACGTTTATTCCGCAGCCTATGTGCACAAGAAGGCACCACCGGAGCAGACGCGGAAACGGCCACCATGCCGCCAGAGCATGCGGCGGCCTTTCCGCAATCCTTCACAGTTCCCCCCCCCCCCCCCCGAGGAGTGGACTCCGGACACTTCCCACCAGGCTTCCCAGGATGTGAGTCATGAAACTTTTTCTTCAAATCATCTGCGTGCATGCGGCACTCTGGTACCCAAGTTCTATCCTCCACACCATAACCTTTCCAGTGTACCAAATATTGCACAGAATTTTGCACCAGCCGGGAGTCCAGAATCTTCTCAACCTCATACTCAGGTTGATCATCAATCAATACGGGAGGGTGGGGGGGAGTGGAATCCACCTGCACTGCCGGCTTGAGCAATGACACGTGAAATGATCTTACACCACGCATACTGGCAGGAAGATCAATGGCATAGGTGACAGCATTAATTCTTTTGGTGACTGGAAACTGCCCCACAAATCTAGGCCCTAATTTGGGTGACAGTTGTTTCAATGCCAGATGCTGCGTAGACACCCAGACCAAATCCCCTGGTGAAAAGTCCCATTCAGCAGTGCGTCTCTTGTCGGCCTGCTTTTTCTGAGACTTGAAAGCCTTTCCCAAATTTTTTTCACCAAGGCCCAAATTTGTTTCAACGCCAGCTGCCAATCCTCCAATACTGGGAACGGAGTAGATGCCACTGGCAAAGGAGCAAACTTAGGAGACCTCCCCGAGACCCAGTGATGCTCGGATACCCCTTTTTATTATTCGAGTTTGGTCGAATTCGAATAGTAAATTATTCGAATTCGGTCGAATATTCGAGTCGAATATTTTTTACTATTCGATTCGACCTCGGACTTCGAGCTCACTATTCGAGTCGGTATTCGAGCTCATTATTCGAGCTGACTATTCGAATTGGCCTTAAATAGCTTCCAACACTTGTTTTGAGGGTGAATGATGCAAGAAACATCTTTTTTTCCAAGTAACAACAGCAAGTGATTATGTGGGGATGTTCCTTTAAAAAAAAAGGTGGAAAGAGAAGTTGTGTCCAAAATTCTGTTCAGTAGTGTATATACTTCTTCATCTTCTTCTTCTTTATCTTCTATATCTTCTTCTTCTTCTTCTTCTTCTTCTATATCTTCTTCTTCTTCTATATCTTCTTCTTCTTCTTCTTCTTTATTTTCTTCTTCTTCTTCTATATCTTCTTCTTCTATATCTTCTTCTTCTTCTTCTTCTTCTTCTATATCTTCTTCTTCTTCTTCTTCTTCTTCTTCTTCTTCTTCTTCTTCTTCTTCTTCTTCTTCTTCTTCTTCTTCTTCTTCTTCTTCTTCTTCTTCTTCTTCTTCTTCTTCTTCTTCTTCTTCATCTTCTTCTTCTTCATCATCTTCTTCTTCTATATCTTCTTTTTCTATATCCTCTTCTTATTATTATTTTTCTATTTCGTCTTCTTCTTTTTCTATATCTTCTTCTTCTTCTATATCGTCTTCTTCTTCTTCTTCACTTATTTCTCTTTTATATATTTTTTGCTAAAAGCTATTTATGAGCGTAATAAATAGCTGGTGGCGCACGCATGTTGGAAGCGCCATTGTATGTGCTCCCTGGCAGTGGAAACACACAGACAGCATGAGGTAAATTCAGCAGCAGCAGCAGGAGGAGCAGGATGATTGTGTGGCAGCAGGCAGTCGATGAGGCAGGCAGCGAGACATAATAGGCTGTGTGGTACCTAGCGGTGGTACCAGGCCGTAAATACACAGTATGAGGTTCCAGACAGTGGTCGTGAAGCCCACATCATGTCCAATACACAACTGGGACAACACAGTTTTCAACCCGGACACCTCTAAAAATAATATCACAAAGTATTAAAAATAATATATATTTTTTTTGTTTTTTTAAAGAAATGCAGCTATTTTTGAGCGTAATAAATAGCTGGTGGCGCACGCATGTTGGAAGCGCCATTGTATGTGCTCCCTGGCAGTGGAAACACACAGACAGCAGGAGGTAAATTCAGCAGCAGGAGGAGGAGGATGAGTGTGTGGCAGCAGGCAGTCAGGTAGGTAGGCAACGTGACATAATAGCCCTGGTACCTAGCGTTGATACCAGGGCTGTAAACAAACACAACAGGAGGTCCCAGACAGCGGTCGTGCAGCCCACATCGTGTCCAATACACAACTGGGACAACACAGTTTTCAACCCGGGCACCTCAGAAAAAATTAAACCTTTTATTTTATTTTTTTTTTAAAGGTAAATACAGGCAGCAGGGGCAGCTATTGTTTGACGTAATAGCTGGTAGCAGAGCGGCAGCAGGAGGTAAATCTGTGTACCCTGGCAGTGGGAAACACAGACAGACAGACAGCAGAAGGGCAGTACACAGCAGCCCACTGTAGATGTAAAATGTGTGGCTGCAGGCGACGTAATAGTCAAAGTGAACCAGGCTGGCTTAGTGAGCAGGAGCCAGGAGGTGGTAAAGGGTGGTAAGGCACATTAACGATGGTTCTTTCGGCAGCCAGTTAATGTCCCCCTCTCGCCGACAACAGGGGCCAGGAACTCGCCTTCCACCCACGCCTGGTTCATCTTGAGAAACGTCAGTCTGTCCACAGACTTGTGAGACAGACGTGAGCGTTTCTCGGTGACCACGCCACCAGCTGCACTGAAGCAGCGCTCGGACAGCACGCTGGAAGGGGGGCAGGACAGCACTTCCAGGGCGTACTGCGCCAGCTCGCTCCAGATCTCCATGCGCTTGACCCAATACTCCATGGGATCAACAGGGGCATCGCTGTCAAGCCCGCTGTAGGACCCCATGTAGTCAGCCACCATTCGGGTCAGGCGCTGGCTGTGACTGGAGGAGGATGCTGCTGCATGCACCTCCTCTCTAGTCACTGCTGCCGGAGCCTCTACAGTCCTGTAGAGCTCGTTGCCGAGAGACAGCAGGTCTGTGGGGCGCTTGCTGCTGGATGCAGGCACCTGCTGCTGCCTCTGTGCTGGCTGCTGGACAGTGGGGGTGGAAGGCTGGGGGAAGGCTTCCTCCAAGCGCTCAACAAGGGCCTGCTGCAAGCTCCTTATTTGTTGCGCTGGGTCTCCTCCTGCAGGCGGTAGGAACTGGCTCAACTTCCCCTTGAGGCGTGGGTCCAACATCATGCTGATCCAGATGTCCTCCCTCTGCTTCATCTGAATCACCCTGGGGTCCTTGCGCAGGCACGTCAGCATGTGCGCTGCCATTGGGAAGAGGCGGGCCACGTGTGCTGGCACATCGACGGCAGTGCTGTCCTCATCCTCCTCCTCTGCCACCTCATCCTCTCTCCACCCCCGCACCAACTCAGCTGCGCTGTGCTGATCCCCCTCATCAGCAGCAAGGTCAGGGACCTCCACCAAGTCCTCCTCCTCCTCCCCCTCAGAGGTGGACTGTGCAGCTGCTTGCCACTCCTGCTGGTCCAAGGCTGCCGCTCCCTGTTCAAGCAAAGCATCAAGGGCCCTGTTCAGCAGACAAACCAGGGGCACCCACTTGCAGACCATAGCATGGTCCCTGCTCACCATGTTAGTGGCCTGCAGAAAGGGAGCCAGCACTAAGCACACCTGCTGCATGTGCCTCCAGTCATCATCGGGGACGATGGACGGGATGTTGCTGATCTTGTCCCTTCTCTGAGCGGCGGAAACAGTGGCCTGGGCAAGGTACTGGTTGACAGCGTGCTTCTGTTCAACCAGACGCTCCAACATCGCCAGGGTGGAGTTCCAGCGAGTTGGAACGTCAAGGATCAGCCGATGGCGTGGCAACTCCAGCTCCTTTTGCACGTCTTCCAAGCTCGCACAGGCTGCAGCCGAGCGCCGGAAGTGACGCACAACGTTCCTTGCCGTTTCCAGCAGTTCGCCCATCCCCTGGTAGCACAAGAACTTCTGCACCACCAGGTTCAGCACGTGGGCAAAACAGGGGATGTGGGTCAGGTTTCCCCTGTCAATTGCGGCAACCAGATTGGCCCCATTGTCGGCCACCACTTCTCCGACTCTGAGGCCTCTGGGGGTCAGCCAAATCCTCTCCTGCTCCTGGAGTTTGGCCAACACATGGGTTGCCGTCAGTTTGGTCTTCCCAAGGCTGACCAACTGCAGCAGCGCTTGGCAGCGGCGGGCCTTCACGCTGCTGCTGAGGTGGGGGGTTTGGCCAGGTGTGCCGTAGGATGGCAGAGGATCGGAGGAACCTGCTGCAGTTCCCCTGACCCTGCGGGGTGGCACCACCCACTGTGTTGCTGCTGCTGCTGTGCCCGCTGCTGCTCTCCCATCCTCACCCCCTTCCACCAAGCTGACCCAGTGGACAGTGAAGGACAGGTAGCGGCCTGTCCCGAAGCGGCTGCTCCAGGAGTCCATGGTGACGTGGACCCTTTCACCAACCGCGTGCTCCAGCCCTCGCTCCACATTGGCAATCACAAAGCGGTGCAGTGCAGGAATGGCCTTGCGGGCGAAAAAGTGTCTGCTGGGGAGCTGCCAGTCTGGGGCTGCACAAGGAAGCAGCGCACGCATGTCGCTCCCCTCCTGCACGAGTGTGTACGGCAGGAGTTGGGAGCACATGGCTAGAGTTGAGCTGAAATTTTCGTAATTTCGCATTACTATAATTACGCATGCGAAATTTGCGATTACGATGCGAAATTAGCGTAGCGAAATTGCCATTAAAATCGTAATTGAAAATACCGTAAGCGTAATTTTCAACGCGAAATTTCGCGTTTCGTTCATGCCGTAATTTCGCATTAAACGCTACCGTAATTTCGCGTTAAACCGTAACGCTCCGTATAATATAAAAAAGCCGCCGACTTTAAGGGTTAATAGCAAAGCCCCCTTAAATGCTAAGAGCCTCAAATTTGGAGAATATATTAAGGAGATCAGGAGGAATAAGAGGAAAAATTTTTTTTTTCAAAAAGACCTTATAGTTTTTGAGAAAATCGATGTTAAAGTTTCAAAGTAAAAATGTATACATTTAAAAACCCGCCGACTTTAACGGTTAATAGCAAAGCCTGCTTAAAGTTTAGGAACACCAAATTCCTAGGGTATATTAAGGGGGTCAGTGGGAATAAGAGGAAAAAAATTTTTTCAAAAACACCTTATAGTTTTTGAGAAAATCGATTTTTAAGTTTCAAGGGCAAAAATGTCTTTTTAATGCGGAAAATGTCAGTTTTTTTTGCACAGGTAACAATAGTGTATTATTTTCATAGATTCCCCCAAGTGGGAAGAGTTTTACTTACTTCGTTCTGAGTGTGGGAAATATAAAAAAAAAACGACGTGGGGTCCCCCCTCCGAGACCTCTTTAACCCCTTGTCCCCCATGCAGGCTGGGATAGCCAGAATGCGGAGCACCGGCCGCGTGGGGCTCCGCACCCTGACTATACCAGCCCGCATGGTCCATGGATTGGGGGGTCTCGGAAGGGGAGGGGCAGCCAAGCTTTCCCCTCCCCCTCCGAGCCCTTGTCCAATCCAAGGACAAGGGGCTCTTCTCCACCTCCGATGGGCGGTGGAGGTGGAGGCCGCGATTTCCTGGGTGGGGGGTTCATGGTGGAATCTGGGAGTCCCCTTTAAAAAGGGGTCCCCCAGATGCCCACCCCCCTCCCAGGAGAAATGAGTATAGAGGTACTTGTAGTACCCCTTACCCATTTCCTTTAAGAGTTAAAAGTAAATAAACACACAAACACATAGAAAAAGTATTTTAATTGAACAAAAAACATAACCACGAAAAAAGTCCTTTAATATTCTTAATTAACCATTAATACTTACCTGTCCCTTTAAATAAATGATCCCACGCAATATCCTCGGAAATGTTCTATCAGTTACAATGTAACAAAGTTATTACAATATAACAACTTTGTTACATTGTAACTACGCCGCACCCGACGTCACTCACCGCCGCCGCCGCCTCCGCGTCTGTGCTGCAGGACCCGACAGAGCTCTGAGCTATAGCTCAGAGCTCTCCAAAGCATCTTTGTATTTGGGCTCCAAGGAGCCCCATTGGTCCTTAGCAGACCAATGGGGTTCCTTCTGATTTGAAGGAACCCCATTGGTCTGCTAAGGACCAATGGGGCTCCTTGGAGCCCAAATACAAAGATGCTTCTCAGAGCTCTGAGCTATATAGCTCAGAGCTCTGTCGGGTCCGTGCAGGACGCTAAGTCCCCGCCGGCTCCGCTGCCCTCCCCGCCTCTCCCACATGTCACCCACATATCACCCACATGTGGGTGACATGTGGGTGACAGATGTGGGCGGGGTGGACAGCGGGAGCTGCGGGGACTGCGTCCTGCACGGACGCGTATGCGGCGGCTGAGCGGCGAGTGGCGTCGGGTGCGGCGTAGTTACAATGTAACAAAGTTGTTACATAATAACTTTGTTACATTGTAACTGATAGAACATTTCCGAGGATATTGCGTGGGATCATTTATTTAAAGGGACAGGTAAGTATTAATGGTTAATTAAGAATATTAAAGGACTTTTTTCGTGGTTATGTTTTTTGTTCAATTAAAATACTTTTTCTATGTGTTTGTGTGTTTATTTACTTTTAACTCTTAAAGGAAATGGGTAAGGGGTACTACAAGTACCTCTATACTCATTTCTCCTGGGAGGGGGGTGGGCATCTGGGGGACCCCTTTTTAAAGGGGACTCCCAGATTCCACCATGAACCCCCCACCCAGGAAATCGCGGCCTCCACCTCCACCGCCCATCGGAGGTGGAGAAGAGCCCCTTGTCCTTGGATTGGACAAGGGCTCGGAGGGGGAGGGGAAAGCTTGGCTGCCCCTCCCCTTCCGAGACCCCCCAATCCATGGACCATGCGGGCTGGTATAGTCAGGGTGCGGAGCCCCACGCGGCCGGTGCTCCGCATTCTGGCTATCCCAGCCTGCATGGGGGACAAGGGGTTAAAGAGGTCTGGGAGGGGGGACCCCACGTCGTTTTTTTTTTATATTTCCCACACTCAGAACGAAGTAAGTAAAACTCTTCCCACTTGGGGGAATCTATGAAAATAATACACTATTGTTACCTGTGCAAAAAAAACTGACATTTTCCGCATTTAAAAGACATTTTCGCCCTTGAAACTTAAAAATCGATTTTCTCAAAAACTATAAGGTCTTTTTGAAAAAAAATTTTTTCCTCTTATTCCCACTGATCCCCTTAATATACCCTGGGAATTTGGTGTTCCTAAACTTTAAGCAGGCTTTGCTATTAACCGTTAAAGTCGGCGGGTTTTTAAATGTTTACATTTTTCCTTTGAAACTTTAACATCGATTTTCTCAAAAACTATAAGGTCTTTTTGAAAAAAATTTTTTTCCTCTTATTCCTCCTGATCTCCTTAATATATTCTCCAAATTTGAGGCTCTTAGCATTTAAGGGGGCTTTGCTATTAACCCTTAAAGTCGGCGGCTTTTTTATATTATACGGAGCGTTACGGTTTAACGCGAAATTACGGTAGCGTTTAATGCGAAATTACGGCATGATACGACTGTAATGCGAAAATTACGCGAAAATTACGCTTACGCGAAATTTCGCGAAATCCTTCTTCATTACGATTATGTACTTACGGCCATAATCGTAATTACACTAATTACGCGAAATTTCGCAAAATCGTAATTAGGTCATTACGCTCATCTCTACACATGGCCCGTGCCAGCAAGCCGTTCAGCTGACGCACACGACGGCTGCTGGGAGGCAGAGCCCTAACCACCCCCTGGAAGGACTCGCTCAAAAGGCTCTGGCGTGGCCTTTTGCTGGCACGGGAATCAGCGGACACAGCAGAGGAGGCCACTGAGGACTGGCTGCCAGAACAGGCCTCAGTGTCGGCGGCAGGAGTTGCAGAGGGGGGAGGAGCAGTGCGTTTCCGCACTCCTGCTGGTGCTGCTGGAGGAGCAGGAGGGCGGGTGGCTGCTGTTGCTGCTGCTGCTGCTGCTGAAGGCTGTGCAGTGATGGGTGTGGTGCCACTGCCAGCACCAGATGCCTTCAGCCTCTGGAACTCCTCATGCTGGTGGAAATGTTTCGCAGCAAGGTGGTTGATGAGCGAGCTGGTGCTGAACTTTAAGGGGTCTGCACCTCTGCTCAACTTCCGCTGACAGTGGTTGCAAGTGGCGTACTTGCTGTACACTGTGGGCATGGTGAAAAAGCGCCAGATTGGTGACAAAAACAACCCCCTACGGCCTGGAGCCGCTGCTGCCTGTCTCCCTGTGGTGGTTGGGGCGGGGGCTTGGGTGCGGCTGGTGGTGATACTGGCAGATGCTGCTGCTGCTGAGCCTGAGACACCAGCAGGCTGTGGGACCTGCCTACTGCTGCCAATGCTTGCAATGATGCGCCTCCTTGCAAGGCCCACAAGCGCATCCTCCTCCTCAGAGCTGCTGATGTCGACATCCCCTGGAGCTGGTGGCACCCAGTCTTTGCCTGTCACCATGTCATTATCATCATCCCCCTCCTGAAACATGTCCTGCTGGGATGATGACCCCCCAAACTCCTCTCCTGATGCATGGATGGGCTGCTTGACTTTCGCCACAGTCTTGCTGTCCAATCCCTCCTCCCCCAAAGTGCCCATCAGCATCTCCTCCTCAAGATCGCCAACAACAGCAGACAATTTACTCATGATGCCTGGGGTCAAAAGACTGCTGAATGACAGGTCGGCGACTGACGGTGAACTGGCCTCCTCCCCAGGCCCTGCTGGGCGGCTGCTGCGAACAGGGGTGGTGGTGGTGAGGGTGGAGGCCTCGGATGCAGAGCTGATGGCGGGCTGCTCATCCTCCATCATCTGTTGCACCACAGTGTCTGCATCCTTTTCCTCAGTGGGACGTTTCCGACCCTGCTGGAGGAAAATAGGAGCAGGTACTACACGCTGCTGCTGCTGTGTCTCTGCAGTGTGAGTTGCTCCTGCTGGGCGGCGCCCAAGGCGTCCATGGCCAGTGGCTATAGGAGGAATGTTAGCCACTGACGCAGCTGCTGCGGAACTGTGCATGGTGGCGCGGCCGCGGCTTGCCACAATGCTGCTCCCTCTCCTCTTGATTCCCTTGCTGCCCTTCCCCTTGCCCAAACCGCGCTGGCTGCCACTTCCAGACATCTTTGATGTTTTGGGCGTAAACAAAAAAGTTTTTTAAAAGGGCGGGTGAAAAAGTGGGGTACTTTAATGGAGTGGGTTGGTGGGTGAGGTGACACTAATCACTAAGTGATTAGATCGCTAAGTGATTACTAGTACAGTACTAATACAAAATTCAATAATTCAGTAATCAGTATAAGTGTGAACAGTGAACAGTGAGTGTGTCCCCTAGTACACTAACTAGAAAATACAATAATCAGTAGTAATCAGATTAAGTAGAAGGAAATAGAGTGTGTGTGTGTACTGAGTGCACGCACACACACACACGCAGGAGCTAGCCTATGAACAGTGACTGAGTGTCCCTAGTAGTAAGTAGTAAGTAAGTGTACAACTAGAAATTACAATAATCAGTAGTAATCAGAAGGAAATAGAGTGTGTGTACTGACAGTGCACACACACACACACGCAGCGCAGGAGCTAGCCTATGAACAGTGACTGAGTGTCCCTAGTAGTAAGTAGTTAGTAAGTACAACTAGAAATTACAATAATCAATAGTAATCAGAAGGAAATAGAGTGTGTGTACTGTGCACGCACACACGCAGGAGCTATGAACAAACAGTGACAGTGAGTGTCCTAGTACAGTTACTACAAAATACAATCACTCAGTAGTAAAGGTAGGACAGCAGAAACACTTGTATAATAAACTAACAGAGGACAGGAGGACAGCTGCCCACACAGGCAAGGCCCTGAGGCCTAAAGCAGTGTAAGCTTGCCTGCAGCAGCTGTGTCTGTCTCTATGTAACACACAAGCTACTAACTAAAATACAATGTCTATCTAACTAACAACAATATAGGTGTGTATAGGAGGTGTATGTGAGCAAAAACGCTAGGTAGTTGACCACAATAAAGCTCTTGCTAAGCCAAAGCACAAAGGAGCAGATCTCTCTCTGTACAAAGTCAGGCAAGGATGGAAAAACGGAAGATGGCGGCCGCTATTTATAGGGTAGGGGCTGGCCAGGGTCCCCCTCTGTGATTGGCTGCCGTCAGAGGGCCTGGGAGCCCTCTGATTGGCTCTAAGGACATCAATCTGGGCTATGACGCTATTCGAGCTCAGTATTCGAGCTTGAATAGCGCTGTTTGATCGAATAGCTCGAATACTGAATGGGCTATTCGAGTTCACTCGAATAGCACATTCGAGTAGCTGCAGCTATTCGAGCTCGGTATTCGAGCTCGAATAGCTGAAAAAAGAGCTCGAATATTCGAGCTACTCGAATATTCGAGCTCTGCTGAGCACCACTGCCGAGACCACCTGAAAAGGGGAGAACTCAGAGGAAGAACTTTTCAGGTTATTGTGCGCAAACTCTGCGAAAGGTAAAAATTTTACCCAGTCAGTTTGTGCATCAGCCACGTAGCATCTGAGAAACTGTTCCATGGATTGGTTGACTCTCTCAGTCTGGCCATTCGTCTGTGGGTGGTAGCCTGATGAAAATGAAAGATCCATGCCCATAGACTGACAAAATGCCCTCCAGAACTTAGATACAAATTGGACTCCCCTATCTGACACTACATTTTGTGGAATGCCATGCAGCCGGAAAATGTGCAGGATGAAGAGGTTAGCCAGCTCTTGAGCGGAGGGGAGTCCCTTCAGAGGGATAAAATGGGCCATCTTGCTGAATCTATCTACCACCACCCTGATGACAGTCATGCCCTCAGATCTGGGGAGTTCACCCACAAAATCCATGGATAGGTGCGTCCACGGTTCACTTGGAACTAGCAGGGGCTGCAAGGTCCCCACAGGAGCCTGTCAGGAAGGTTTGCTCCTAGCACACACAGCAAACACCCTCACAAACTCCTTACAGTCCGTGGCCAGAGATGGCCACCACACACACCTGGCAAGGAGATCTTGAGTCCTGGTGGCCCCTGGATGACCACCATTCTTATGGGAGTGAAACAGCTGCAGAAGCTGCAGGCAGAAGGGAAAAGGCACAAATAACACTCCCTCGGGCTTCCCTTCTGGGACATCCTGCTGATATGGGGCCAAGGTGGTAGCCCAATCCGTCCAGGTTTCTGAGGCTGCCAAAACCACCTTTCGAGGCAGAATAGTCTCGGTTGCCGAAGGCGGTGCCGTTTCGGGTTCAAAACACCTGGACAAGGCATCAGCCTTAACGTTTTTACTACCAGGGGTATACGTAATTACAAAAGAGAATCTGGAAAAGAACAGTGACCACCGGGCCTGTCGGGGACTGAGTCTCTTAGCGTTTTCAATGTACTCCAAGTTTTTGTGATCTGTGTAAACTGTAATAACATGTTCTGCTCCTTCTAACCAATGTCGCCATTCCTCAAAGGCTAACTTGATGGCCAGGAGTTCTCGGTTGCCTATATCGTAGTTTCTCTCTGCTGGGGAGAACCTGCAAGAAAAGTAGGCGCATGGGTGAAGTTTACCCTGCAAACCGGAATGCTGAGTCAGCACAGCCCCCACCTCAGAGGCATCAACTTCTATTATGAACGTGAAGGTGACATCTACGTGTCTCAGGATGGGAGCAGAGCAGAACAGTTTCTTTAGGGTACTAAAAGCCGTGAGAGCTTCCTCGGACCAGTGGTGAGTATCAGCCCCTTTCTTAGTGAAACTAGTTAGGGGCGCAACCACTGTAGAGTACCCCTTAATAAATCTCCTGTAGTAATTCGCAAAACCCAGGAATCTCTGGAGGGCCTTCAGACCTACAGGCTGTGGCCAGTCCAGTACAGCAGAGACTTTCCCAGGGTCCATAGAGAGGCCCGAGGTAGATATTACATACCCTAAAAAAGCTACAGAGGTCACCTCAAAAATGCACTTTTCCAGTTTGGCGTACAATTGATTCTGTCTTAGTCTTTCCAGCACATACCTGACATGTCTCCGATGTTCGGCAAGAGTGGCTGAAAAGACTAGTATATCATAAAGATATACTAATGCAAATTTACCCAAAATTGGTCTGAAAACCTCGTTAATTAGCTCTTGGAAGATGGCCGGGGCATTGCACAACCCGAAGGGCATCACTAAGTACTCGTAGTGCCCATCGGGTGTATTAAAGGTCGTCTTCCACTCGTCACCGTCCCTGATGCGCACCAGGTTGTATGCACCCCTTAAGTCAAATTTCAAGAAAATTTTAGCATTGGTGATCTGGGAGAATAAATCGTCAATCAGAGGTAGTGAGTAACGATTTTTCACAGTGATCTTATTTAGACCCCTATAGGCAATGCAGGGACGGAGGCCTCCATCTTTTTTTAAACAAAAAAGAACCCAGTGCCCGCAGGTGACCGGGAGGGGCGGATAAATCCCTTAGCTAAATTTTCTTTGATGTACTCCTGCATTGCCAACGTCTCTGGCCTGGACAGGTTATAAAGGTGACCCATAGGAGGCATACAACCAGATCTTAAGTCAATTGGACAATCAAAGGGACGGTGAGGGGGTAATCTGTCTGCTGATTTCGGACAAAAGACATCAGCATAATCTTTATACTGCTCTGGCAATCCTTCCACCTGAATACTGGTGTTACCTATGGTTACCTTCGCCAAACAATGATGATAGCAGCGGGTAGACAAGCTCGTTAGCTGACCAGAGGCCCAATCAATCTGAGGAGCGTGAAGTCGCAACCATGGCAGACCAAGGATGATGGTGGAAGTTGCCATTCGTAACACAAAAAACTGCAGACTCTCTCTATGTAAAACCCCTATGGTGACCCCCAACTCTGGGGTCTGAGACAGAGGGTATTTACTCTGCAGAGGAGAGTCATCCACCGCAGTAACTAAAACCTTTTGGTTCAATGGGACCATAAGAATTCCCAATCTTTTAGCAAAATCATAGTCAATAAAATTGGCAGCCGAGCCGGAGTCGAGAAAGGCCTCAGTAGAAACTGTCTGGTCTCCCCATGAGATGATGCATGGGAGGAGCAGTCGATCATCTTTAAGAGGTAAATTCTGTGCGCTTAGGGTGTTACCTCTGACCACTCCTAAGCGACAGCATTTCCCGACTTTTTGGGACAGTTCTCTGCTTTATGACCCTCCTCTGCACAGTACAAGCAGAGCTGTTCCTTCTTTCTACGAGTCTGCTCGACCCGGGACAATTTTGAATGTCCAATCTGCATGGGTTCAGGGGAAGGTGAGGTAGGTGGCGAGGAAGCATAGGAAACATATCTCACACTACTCCTACCCCGACTTTGTCTCTGATACCGTAAGCAACGGTCTACTCTGATTGCTAGTGAAATGGCTTCATCAATGGTTTTAGGTTCAGGATATCCTAACATCAGATTAGACACTGCATCTGATAATCCTGACAAAAAACAACCCAACAATGCAAATGAGCCCCACCTAGCTGACACTGCCCACTTCCTGAACTCCGCTGCATAAGATTCTACCGAATCTCTGCCTTGCCGCAACATCTTGAGCTTCCGCTCAGCGGTCGAGGCAAAGTCCGGATCATCGTAAATAATAGCCATAGCTTTGAAAAATTCCTCCACAGAGGTCAGAGCCCCATCACCTTATGGAAGACCATATGCCCAGGTCTGGGAATCCCCAGTCAACAGTGTCTTAATAAAGGTAATTCTCTGGGTCACAGTATCTGAAGCATTAGGTCTTAACTCAAAGTAAGAAACACTCGATTTTTAAAGTTTCAAAAGTCAGATCTATGACCAGAAAACTTCTCAGGCACAGGCATACATAAGTCTGTAACAAGAGGGGATCCCACTGAGTTAACAGTCGTCTGAAGGGCTTGTATAGACCCAGCAAAATCATTAATTTGGGTCTGATGACTATCCAGCACACTAATGCAATTCTCCACCGAGATGGTGAGTGCAAGCAGACGACTGTCAAGTGTGTCCATATTGTTTTGGTCTGCCGTTCAGTAACGATCGGTGTCAACACGCAGAGAGAATCTGATTATTGGTGGGCTGCAGACTCACCAATAATGCAGATATACACCGGACTATGAGTGATCTGCAGAATCACTAATAATCCAGGTATGTCTAACCTCTGGACACCTGAGACGTGAGTGTACAGTATCACAATAACACTTTGAGAGGGAACTGCCAGGGAGACTGGAGGCAGTGAGGAGAAGGAAGTTCACCCCTAGACATGGGTGAATTCCCTTAGGCCAAAGGCTCCCTAGGAGAGGGACCTAGGCCTGGTTGCAGGAAGCCCTGCTGCTAATATGAACAGATTTGCCCTATCTGGTGGTGAGATCCTATCTCACTGCAGCCTAGTGGCGAACCAAGGAAGTACAGATATACAGTGCTAGTCTTGGGTGTGTGGTCCGTAGTTACAGCACCCCGGAACTAGTCTAAAACATAACATAGAACTGACACAGTATCCTAGTCTTGGGTGTGAGGTCCGTAGTTACAACACCCTGGGACTGGTTTAAAGCATAACATAGAACTGACACAGTATCCTAGTCTTGGGTGTGAGGTCCATAGTCACGCCACCCTGGAACTGGTCTAAAGCATAACATAGAACTGACACAGTATCCTAGTCTTGGGTGTCACGACACCCTGGAACTGGTCTAAAGCATAACATAGAACTGACACAGTATCCTAGTCTTGGGTGTGAGGTCTGTAGTCACAACACCCCGGAACTGGTTCAAAGCATAACATAGAGCTGGCACAGTATCCTAGTCTTGGGTGTGAGGTCCGTAGTCACAACACCCTGGAACTGGTCTAAAGCATAACATAGAATAACATAACATGAGAAGGTAATCTAGCTCAGTGTGGATTCCCAGGTCTGTCCTGGTTCAACCACACTGTAGGATCTGACTGAGGTCTGTGTGCTAACACGTTAAGCATTTGCAATGGCAGATGATGTGAGACTGCGGGACAAGTGGTTATATAGTGCAGCGCTGGCCAGCGCCGCCCAGTCCCTTCCAGCCAATCCGCATCCATCCTTGAATCAGCTGACCGGCGGGGTCAGCTGATCCCTCTCTGCTTCCAATAAAGCTTCTGTCTTGCCGCCCGCACGCGTGTATTCCGCAGCCTATGTGCACAGGAAGGCTGTATAGCATCAGACACATGTCACCGCATGTAAACCGCCAGAGCAGACGCGGAAACGGTCGCCATGCTGCCAGAGCATGCGGCGGCCTTTCCGCAATCCTTCACACCTTTTAATGCAGTTATAGAGTTTGCCATAACGACTTCCTGTGGCAATGCATTCCACATCTTAATAACTCTTACTGTAAAGAACCCTTTCCTAAATAAATAGCTAAAACGTTTTTCCTCCATGCACAGATCATGTCCTCTAGTCCTTTAAGAAGGCCTGGGGACAAAAAGCTCATCCGCCAAGCTATTATATTGCCCTCTGATGTATTTATACATGTTAATTAGATCCCCTCTAAGGCGTATTTTCTCTAGACTAAATAAACCCAGTTTATCTTACCTTTCTTGGTAAGTGAGACCCTCCATCCTACGTATCAATTTTGTTGCTCGTCTCTGCACCTGCTCTAAAACTGCAATATCTTTTTTGTAATGGGGTGCCCAGAACTGAATTCCATATTCAAGATGTGGCCTTACTAGAGAGTTAAACAGGGGCAATATTATGCTAGCATCTCTAGTTTTTATTGCCCTTTTAATGCATCCCAACATTTTGTTAGCTTTAGCTGCAGCGGCTTGGCATTGAGTATGATTATTTAACTTGTTGTCGATGAGTACTCCTAAGTCCTTTTCCAAGTTTGAAGTCCCCAACTGTATCCCATTTATTTTGTATGGTGCTAGATCATTGGTACGACCAAAATGCATGACTTTACATTTTTCAACATTGAATTTCATCTGCCATGTATGTGCCCATATAGCCATCCTATCCAGATCCTGTTGCAATATGACACTATCTTCCTGAGAGTTGATGACCACACACCCAAGACTGCACAATTTGGTATCATCTGCAAAAATAGCAACATTGCTCTCTACTGCTTCTACTAGGTCATTAATAAATACATTGAAGAGCACTGGACCCAGTACAGACCCCTGTGGGACCCCACTGCTAACAGTCTCCCATTTTGAGTACGATCCATTGACCACAACTCTTTATTTTCTGTCCATTAGCCAGTTCCCTATCCATGCACACAGACTCTTCCCCAGTCCTTGCATCCTCAATTTTTGCACCAGACTTTTGTGGGGAACAGTGTCAAAGGCCTTTGCAAAGTCCAAGTATATCACATCTACAGCATTACCAATATCCATATTAGCGTTCACTACCTCATAAAAGCTGAGCATGTTAGTCAAACAGGATCTGTCTTTAGTAAACCCATGTTGATGCTGTGAAATAAGATTATTTTGTACTATGAAGTCATGTATAGTATCTCTTAGTAACTCCTCAAATAGTTTGCATACAACTGATGTTAAGCTTACAGGTCTATCATTTCCTGGATCTGATTTTTTGCCCTTCTTAAAAAATGGGAAAACGTGGGCTGTACGAGAATCCACGGGAACTCTGCCAGTTGAAAGACAGTCACAAAAGATAAGATAAAGGGGTTTATCTATAACTGAACTTAATTCCCCTAGGACCCTAGGATGCATGCCATCCGGGCCAGGTGCCTTGTCTATTTTTAATTTATTTAGTCTTGCCTTCACTTCTTCCTGCGTTAAGTATTTAATAGTACAGTTAGAAGATTGAGACTCTTCTGCCTCTGTAATTTGCAACAGTGCTGTTTCCTTTGTGAAGACAGAAGCAAAGAAAGCATTTAATAACTTTGTCTTACCTTGGTCATCCACCATTGAGTTCCCACCCTCATCCTTTAGGAGTCCTATACAGTCAACCTTTCTTTTTTTAGAGTTGATGTACTTTTTTGTGTTAGATTTGATATCCCTAGCGATTTGATTTTCAGCTTCGATCTTTGCCAGCCTAATTTCTTTTTTACAATTTTTATTGCACTCCTTATAATTGCTTAGAGCAGCCTCAGTCCCCTCCTGTTTTAGGACCTTATAGGCATTCTTTTTCCTCTTCATTTTATCTCTAACCTTCCTATTCATCCATAGAGGCCTTTTTTATTCCAAGATATTTTGTTTCCATATGGTATATACAGTACTGGGGCTTCCCCCGGTCTCTTGATAAAGCGGTAGACTGCCGCGATATCGGTAGAGCCGTCTGCCGGCGGCTCTCCTCTCTCCATCTTCCTCCTGCTCCTCCTGCTTGGGTACAGTACTGGGGCTTCCCCCGGGCTCTTGATAAAGTGGTAGACTGCCGCGACACCAGTAGAGCCATCTGCCGGGGGCTCTCCTCTCTGGATTATCCTCCTGCTCCTCCTGCCTGGGTACAGTATTGCGCTCCTATGTGCTCCATATCTTTGTGCTTTTCCTCTCATAGTCGCCTGCCTCACAGCACTTTGTCACTTTTTGAGTGTTTGCACTGTTCATCATTTTTTGCATGATATATATGAATGTATATGGAATCTTATGCACTTTAATTCCTCTTATGGGTCCTCTGAATACACTATTCAGTCAATACTGCAGAACCCGGGTTCTACACGTAATGGGAGCTCATTCATGAGCACCTTGGGTGATAGTTTATATTGGTTTATTCATACCATTTCTCTATTGGATCTTGGAGCAGCTATATTATCATATTATGTAATCTAATATTAACAGATACAGGTGATTGTTCTTGTTGGAGAGAACCTGTTTTAATTGTTTTAAATTCCTACCTTATAATGTGTTATCATATATAATAAACATTGTTATAGTTTTGAGTATAATAGTATGTGGTGCTGATTATGGGCTATATAGTTTATGCTTTTTTGCTTTATTGATTTCTGGGCCTGGAGCACACACCATTTTTGCAAAGTGCAGGAAATTGCTTGTATATATTGTACAATATATGGAGGCTGCCATATGTATTTCCTGTTAGACAAAACCAGTTGCCTGGCTGTCCTGGTGATCTCTCTGGCTGCAGTAGTGTCTGAATCCCACACTACCTGAAACAAGCATGAAGCTAATCCAGTCACACTTCAGTTAGAGCACCTGATCTGTATGCCTGTTCAGGGGCTGAGGCTACAGGTATTAGAAACAAAAGATCAGCAGGATAGCCAGGCAATCTGCATTGTGTAAAATAAAAACCACACCTCAAAAAACAAAGGGAACACTTAAACAACACAATGTAACTCCAAGTGTCCACTTAGGTAGAAACACTGATTGACAATTCATTTCACATGCTGTTGTGCACATGGAATAGACAACAGGTGGAAATTATAAATCTAAACAGAGTGGTATAGGCGCTCCTCCTGATATACACAATATATATTTATAGGTATTTGACAGTTCTGTTGGGTGGATCGCTACACAGATTGGGGGTATCACCTCCCCTGTACCAATGTTCAAAATTGTCCATACAGCACTCACACCCCACAGTCAATAAAACGTTTCTTTGTATAGAGTTCCACTATCTCCTGTAGTATGTTTCACATTTTTTTAGCAGTATTATACACTCTCACCAGCGTTCAGTGGCTGATTTAATCACAAATCAGCTAATTCATTTTTCAGATGGTTGTCATTCCTGTCGTCTTCCTTTCTCCTATATTGGGAGACACAAGGAAACCAAACATAGCATAATCAAGCTTCAAAAAAACAACTTTCTCTATAGCCAACACCTCCCTATGTGATCCAATATGTGCCCAGTGTTCACACTTTAGCCAAACCAAAGGCTCCCCAGATTCAGAGGCGGATTCCACTACAGACAAACAAAGTAAGCTTAAGATAGAACTTTGTGCATCCTTCTCATCAGCAGTTTCACTCCCGCATGTCCCTCAGGAGAAAGAATGTTGATACAACATAGTGTGAAACCATATCAGACCTTAGTTCCTTATTATTAACACATGTGAAAAAGTGTGTACACCTCTGTATCCAACTCATCGGATTACATTTGCATGGCCGTGCCCACCACCGGAACAGGGCAGAGAAAGTCAAGTCTCTAGCCTGGCAGGCTTGCTCTGGCTGCGTACATATGCTGTTTGAAACCGCAGTGCTTTATCATCCTCCTCATCCATCCTCCTCATCCTCCTCGCTCTGTCTGGACGTGCGTGGTGTGCCACAAGAGGGAGACACAGGCCGTGGAGTGGAAAGCCGAAACAGGAGATGCCTTCCTTGCCTGCTACATACATACACACAATCACAGCCTTGCACTGAAGGAGATATTTTTTTATTAAGAAAACCATGACATACAGCATACATGACAAATAATAAATAAATTAAAAGTATGCCATCCAATATAACAACTCAAAATTCACATGAGTTTCTTCAATAACAGAAAAATACATATAGCATAAGTATGCTCTAAGAATAAACAAGAAAACATCATCAGATAACAAGGTATACATATCTACCACTGCTGGGGAGGTTAAAATACACTCTAAAGATCACAACAGAGAAGACAAAAAAGAAACAAAACAACCAGACAAGACATAAGCCTCACCTACAAATAAAAGGAAGCACAAATGGACAACTCCCTTTGTGCCTGCGGCCAGACTCAAAAAATGTAATAAAAAGAAAAAAAAATCTAAGGTGAAAAGAAAGAGATAGGCAGCCAACACCCAGGAGAGGTTCCACCAGCTCAAGGAGGCTTGATGTTCTGCCACGCCAGAACCCAAGCTCCTCTCCCCAGTTTCTTCCTCTCCAAGAACCGAATGGTCCCCACTTCACCCAGAAGGTTGCTCACCACCACCTGGATAGGCAAGTCTTTCTTTCTAATGGTTAAGTCACACTGTGCCAACCATGTGTGTCTCCTAACCTCTAAGCTGACTACATATAATGTGCACAAATCAAAGCTTTGGCGCTGGTTGAACGCTCCATACGCCCACTCAGCATAACTAAGTTGCTCCATAAAAGGTATACCTAGAGCCCTCCCCACCTATTTGTACACCTCTACGTTGAAAGGGCATGAAATCAGGAAATGGTCCATGTCCTCCTCAACAGTGCACCCGTGTCGAGGACAACCACGGTCCGCCACATCCCACCACTTCATGTCGCCCCCCCCCCACGTCAAGCTTGCCCTGGAAGGTAAGCCAGGCGATGTCCCACAATTTGTTCGGCACTCGCGGCGAATTAAGTAATCGCAAGCCCTCCTCCAAAATTGTGCCTGGGCAATCCCTTATGGCCAGTGAGTCAGGATAGTAGGAGTCCACCAACCTAGCCAAGAGGACCTTCCTCTCAACCGATCTGATGTCCTCCACCATCAATCCCCACTGCAGTAGTTTTTTCATGCATAGTGTAACAATCGGCGTAACACAGAGAGGATCTGATTATTGGTGAACTGCAGTATCACCAAAAATACAGATATATACCCGATCATTGATGATCTGCAGTATCACCGATAATCAGATATATTACTAACAGTGGCGTAGCTAAGGAGCTGTGGGCCCCGATGCAAGTTTTACAATGGGGCCCCCCCCAAGCACTCTATACATAACAATTGATCCGGCGCACCTAAACCTGCCAATGGCAACTATAGTGTCAGAGGTGCAAGAAGGGGACAGGGAACAGATTGTTAGTGACTACCAATATTCAAAGTATCTATAGAAGTGATTATTATGAACACAGGACCAATAGAGAACTAATATTGTAATTGAGGGAGGGCCCTTTGGGGCCCCTCTGGCCCAAGGGCCCCGATGCGGTCGCTACCTCTGCACCCCCTATTGCTACGCCCCTGATTACTAACCTCTGGACACCTGAGAGATATGAGTGTTCGGTGCAACAGTAATACTTTGAGAACAATATCAGGAGGACAGGTACAAAGGCAGTAAGGAATACTGCTAGAGTATGAGTACCTTTCAGCAGCCTGAGAATCTCCCGCAGGGAGGAGTCAGACTGGGAGAGGGAAGGACCAGAGTGTGAGTGACACCAATAGGAGGATGTCACTGACTGATCTGTGAACTATCTCTTAACTGAGGAGATAGCTCTCAAGGTCGGACAAGCCAGGTCGGCAACACACGGACATACAAAGTACAAAGACAGGAGGCTGATTCGGTAATCCTAAGGCAAGCAGGGTTTGGCAACAGAGTATCAGATATAGCAAAGTACCGAATCAGTGAACAGAAGAGTGGTCAGGAAATCAAAAAGTCATAACAGATAATAAACAATGCCTAGTCTTGGGTGTGAGCTCCGTGATCATCAACACCCTGGAACTAGTCTGACATATAACAGAATGATAACACGAGTCCCTAGTCTTGGGTGTGAGGTCCGTGATCATCAACACCCTGGAACTAGTCTGAAGTATAACAGAATGGTAACACAAGTCCCTAATCTTGGGTGTGAGGTCCTTGATAGTGATGGGCCGAACCTCTGATTTTAGGTTCACGAACCGGGTTCGCGAACTTCCGCGGAAGGTTCGGTTTGCGGAAAAGTTTGCGAACCGCAATAGACTTCAATGGGGAGGCGAACTTTGAAAAATAGAAAAAATTATGCTGGCCACAAAAGTGATGGAAAAGATGTTTCAAGGTGTCTAACACCTGAAATCTTTCAGTGACTACAAGAGGGGAAATTTTTTTTCAAAAATACCTTATAGTTTTTGAGAAAATCAATTTTAAAGTACCTCCATCTGACCGTGGGAAAATTAAGCGCCCACCGACTTTAGCAGTTAATAGCAAAGCCGCTTTAAAAGCTAGAAACACCAAACTTGCAGAAAATTTTAAGAACAGTGGGAATAAGAAGATTTTTTTTTTTCAAAAAGACCTTATAGTTTTTGAGAAAATCAATTTTAAAGTTTCAATGTAAATTCTCCTTCTGACCGTGGGAAAATATACCCCCGCCGACTTTAATGGTTAATTGCAAAGCCCCTTTAAAAGCTAGCAACACCAAAATTACTGGGAATGTTAAGAAGAACAGTGGGAACAAGAGGAACATTTTTTTTTTTTTTAAAAGACCTTATGGTTTTTGAGAAAATCGATTTTAAAGTAAAAAAAAAAGAGTCGATGCATAAAAAAAGAACCGATTCATTAAAAAGATCCGGCTCATTCAGGAGCCGTTAGTATAGCAGAGAATGTGTCCTCGGAAGGACTTGAAGCTGCTGGCTCCCGCTGCTGTCTCTCCCCACCTGCCTGCACCTGTCAACCCCCACCTAGGCTGGCACCCACCCCCACCTACAACCCCCACCTAGGCTGCGCAGCCGCGGCAATCTGTGGCGGCCATATTGAGGGAGGAATGAGAACCCGACCCGTTTGGAGGGGTCGGGACCCGACCGGGGCCGGTATTACTGCGGGTGCCATGGCGGAATGAACGGGGGGCGCAGATGGCGTCCTCCATGGATCTGGATTATGAAATGGTATTTAACTTTTTTCATACTTGTGGCCTCGTAAGTCCTTGAAAAAAAAAAAAAAAAAAAAAAAAAAAAATATATATATATATATATATATATATATATATATATATATATTTATATGTATATATATATATATATATATATATATATATATATATATATATATATATATATATTTATTATTTTTATGTGCTGAGTGTGGGAAATAAATGAAAAAAAAATGATGTGGGGTCCCCCCTCCCTAGCCTCTGTAACCCCTTGTCCCCCATGCAGGCTGGGATAGCCAGAATGCTGAGCCCCGGCCGACTGGGGCTTCGCATCCTGAGCTATACCAGCCCGCATGGTCCATGGTATGGGGGGCTTCGGGGGGGAGGGGCAGCCAAGCCTTCCCCTCCCCCCCGGAGCCCTTGTCCAATCCATGGACAAGGGGCTCTTCCCCACCTCCGGTGCCCCAGGAGGAGGTGGGGGCGACGACTCCCTGGGGGGGGGTTCATGGTGGCATCTGGGAGTCCCCTTTAAGAAGGGGACCCCAGATGCCCACCCCTCTCCCAGGAGAAATGAGTATAGGGGTACAAAGTACCCTTTACCCATTTCCACAAAGGGTTAAATGAAATAAAAACACAACCACGAGAAAAGTATTTTATTATTCTAAATTAACCATAAATACTTACCTGTACCTTTAAAAAAGTTTTCCCACGCCAATATCCACGGTAAACGATCCAACGAACTGTATCCTCTTATGTTGCGATCTTCAATTAAGTTGATTGAAGATCTCCAACGCCTCCCACATAGCAGAGAAAGCCTCCTTTTTGACGCATAGCTGCCGGCTCCTGCTGTCTCTCCCCACCTCCTCACCTGTCACTCTTACCTAGCCTGGCACCCATGGGTGCGCTGGGTGCCAGGCTAGGTGAGGGTGACAGGTGCAAGCAGGTGGGAAGAGACAGCAGCGAGCCGCCAGCTTCACGTCCTGCTCAGGACACATTCTCTGCTATACTAACAGTTCTTGAATCATCCGGTTCTTTTTAATGAATCGGTTCTTTTTCTATGAATCGGCTCATTTTACTTTAAAACTTTAAAATTGATTTTCTCAAAAAGTATAAGGTCTTTTTGAAAAAAAAAAAAAATTCCTCTTGTTCCCACTATTCCACTTAACATTCTCAACAATTTTGGTGTTTCTACTATGTAAGGGGACTTTGCTATTAACCGTTAAAGTCGGCGGCCATTAAAGTCTATGGGGCGAATCGAACTTCCGCAAAAGTTCGCCTGGTGCAGGCGAACGCGAACCCCCAAAGTTCGCATGGAACCGTTCGCCGGCGAACCGTTGGCTACATCTCTATTCCTCTGCTGACCCTCTCTGTCAAGCTCTTCACTGGCTACCAATTAATGAGAGGATTCAGTTCAAACTCTTGAAGGGAATGTCCAAGCAAAATAAAAAAAATGAGTTTCACTTACCTGGGGCTTCTACCAGCCCCATGCAGCCATCCTGTGCCCTCCTAGTCACTCACTGCTGCTCCAGTCCCCCGGTGGCAGCTTGCCGACCTCGGAGGTCGGTGGGACGCATTGCGTTCATTTTTACGCATTCCCGCTAGTGCAGGAACATTAACACATAAATTTTTACGCGTTACTGGTTTAATGCGTAAATTTTTACGCATTGAACCAGTAAAGCGTAAAAATGTATGTGTTAATGTTCCTGCACTAGCGGGAATGCGTAAAAATGTATGCAATGCGTCCCGCCAACCTCCGAGGTCGGCAAGCTGCCACCGGGGGACTGGAGCAGCAGTGAGTGACTAGGAGGGCACAGGATGGCTGCATGGGGCTGGTAGAAGCCCCAGGTAAGTGAAACTCATTTTTTTATTTTGCTTGGACATTCCCTTTAACCCTAACTTACAAAGCTCTCCACAATCTCTCTCCCCTGTACATCTCCTCACTAGTCTCCAGATACCAACTCAACCGCAATCTCAGATCTGCACACGAGCTTCTTCTATCCTCTTCTACAATTACCTCCTCACATTCACGTGTACAAGACTTCTCACGTGCCTCACCCCTCCTCTGGAATGCCCTTCCACAACACATCCGCCACTCTCCCACCGTTGAAATCTTTAAACGCTCCCTCAAAACCCACCTTTTCCGACAAGCATATTCTCTAGCTTAGGCCATGCACCCACTAAATAACCTAATTACGCACTGCCTGTACATATACTGTATACTTCCCCACCTCTTGTTTCCACCCCATTCCTTTAGATTGTAAGCTTGCAAGGGCAGGGCTCTCACCCTATTGTGTCATGGAATGTTATTAATTTAGTTGCTTGCACACTGTTAGACATTTATACATTTTAGTCATCATGTTAAATCAAATTGTAATCAGCAGTGCTGTATCTTGTATCAGTGTTCATATTTGATGTATATCATTGTCTGTATCATTATGTATCCCTTGTTTGTTTTCTTACATTGTACAGCACCACAGAATATGTTGGTGCTTTATAAATAAATAATAATAATAATAATAATAAGTGACAGCCCATCCTCCAAAACTGGAAACCCAGAAGATGTACCGGATAGGGAAGAAAACTTAGGATTCTGACCTGTGACAATCTGAAATGGAGACATTTTTGTAGAAGCACTGGCAAGATTATTCAAAGCAAATTCTGCGAATGGTAGAAATGTAGACCATTGGTCCTGACAATCAGATACAAAACATCGGAGAGATTGTTCCAAGGATTGGTTTGTTCTCTCAGTTTGTCCATTAGTCTCAAGATGAAATCCCGAAGAAAACGACAATGATATACCAATCCGGGAACAATATGCTCACCAGAACTGTGAAACGAATTGTACTTCTCTGTCAGAGACAATGTTTTCAGGGATACCATGCAAACAGAAAACATGGACAATAAACAATTCTGCTAATATCGTTTGCAGAGGGTAATTTACTCAAGGAGACAAAGTGAGCCATTTTACTTAATCTGTCAACCACTACCCATATGACAGTATTCCCCTCAGAACAAGGTAAATCCACAATAAAATCCATAGACACATGAGTCCAAGGTCTATCAGGGATGGGAAGTGGTTGCAGATTCCCTCTGGGTGCAAGATGAGTAGTCTTATTTCAAGCACAGACTGGACATGCCTTAACAAAGGCCTTACAATCCACCCTTAGAGATGGCCACCAGACGTGATGGGACAATACATTTACAGTCTTAATTTCACCAGGATGACCTGCTAATTTAGAATCATGAAACTGTTGTAGGACCTGTAACCAAAGAGTTAATGGTACAAATAACAGCCCTGGTGGTTTTCCGGCAGGTGCATTATTCTGACAGGATGACAATAACACTGAAAGATCAGGTGATAACTGGGTGGTGGACAGGGCATTGATAATGCAATGTTTGGGAATAATGGATTCTGGACTTACAGGTTGATTAGTTTCAGGCTCAAAACAACATGACAATGCATCTGCCTTAGTATTTTTGGACCCAGGCTTATAAGTAATGGTAAAATTGAAACGGGCAAAGAACAATGCCCACCGAGCATGTCTGGGATTGAGTCACTTGGCACTTTCAATATATTCTAGGTTCTTGTGATCAGTAAACAAGTGACTGGATGCAAAGCTCCCTCCAACCAATGTCTCCACTCCTCGAATGCCATCTTAACTGCCAACAGCTCTCTATTCCATTGTAATGATCTGAGGTAGATTTCCAGAGTCAACGCACGCCGTGTGCGCTGAGCAGAGGAGAATCTCCACAATCACGGAAGCTGAGTACCCAGTAGATAGATGTATATATATATATATGTGGAGAGGAATTCCAACCAGCAGGTGGTGCTGTGGAGCACAGAGAAACAAAGTCTCTGCACATCCACAGATGTCAGATAGGAATTGCACGACTTGAGACAAAACAGAGCAAACAGAAACAAGACAGCAAGACAGAAGAGAACTGGAACAGAAAGAGACTATGTCAATGTCTACCAATCTAGTCACCGCCCAGCGACGGTAGACACTTCACATCAGAACAGGCCAGAATGAGAACACCAATCGCAGGAGAGGCGATTGTAACAGAGACATAAGACTGAGTAAAGACAGAACATAGGTGTAGTAAAAAGACACAGCAAACAATTACAACCAAAACGCCAAGGAAAATAACAAACGCACTAGCTAAACACGGTCGCCGCACGAGAAGCGCAACAGCGACAAAACACGTTAATGGCGCAGTCTCCACATGATAAGCGCAACAGAGACAAAACGCACCAACCCTGACTGACAAATGAACACAGAAAACACAAACAAACAAATAACAGAAACGCTTGCTAATTTGTTGCCTTACCTCAAGAAACAGCAAGCGTTTGCTCCAGACCGACAGACAAACAGACAACAGGATCAGGTCAGATAGGATCCACTACTCTTCCGCAAGAGCGAGTGCGATCCATACACAGAAACAGAACTGAAAGGATCCACTGCTCTTCCGCAAGAGCGAGTGCGATCCGCACAACAAGACAGACAGAAGGAGTAACCAGTAGCAACCGTAGCCGAGGTAATACTCCAAGATACAGACTAGAAAGATCCACCACCTCTAACGCTAGGGCGAATGCGATCCAGGTTCAGGACAGAATGATTCACTATCGCCAACCACTGGCGACAGTGCAATCGCAAGGACAAGACAAGACAGAATAGGCAATACAAATAATTTACAATACTAGCACACTAATAGGAATGACCAATGCAATCCTCAATATTAACTTCACTAGAATATCGAGAATATGATCCAAACGGACTGAGGCTCAAGGTAGACTACAAACAGTAACCTGATGACGAGCAAGGAATTCTGGGAGGAAGTGACATTTATACTCAAAACCCCCAAAGGAAGCCAACAAGCAATTTGCATGACAAGTGGATGCAAATCCATCCACACCAGCGAGCTGACAGAAAAAGACCTGTTTCCCCCGGACTTGCATTATGCAAGCTGCATAAGAAACTATTCAAATGTCCAGGGAAACAAGGCCAGCAGAGCAGTTCGGGACAGTACCTCCCCCTTTAAAGATGGCTTCCAGACGTCTTTCAACATCAAAGAATCTCCTTGTCACAAAACGACAATAACAACAACAACAAAAATTTCAGCACGGCCGGGGCAGACCAACCGGGCATGCCTCCCGAACTGACCAAACCATGATGGAAACAGTCAGTCCCAGAACCCCAAAAACCATGCCCAGCAGTACACCAAGTTCCAAAGTGATACCCATGAGCACCGTGCCTATCAGAACAATGCCCACTGAGAACCTTGACATGACACACCCAGTCCCCCAGGTCAAGTCCAAAGAACCTAAGACCTTCAAGCCTGTGCCCACTACAATGGTCTTCTCCAGCATAATACTCATTATTGGACCAGTCCAAAGTAACAAGGCAAGAACTCCCAGGAATCTCCCAGAATGACTCACAATTCCAAAGAGACCCCAAGAGATTAGAAGATCCCATAGAGCCACATGGCGATCCAACAGGACCCCCCACATGACTCAGGGAAATCCCCAAGCAAAAGTCACCAGGACAGCTGTCACAAACCGAGATTTTAAGAATCAGAACTGCATTGAGGCATGTGGCGCCACTGACGCCTTCTGGACAAGACACAACCAGGGGGACATCAGAGCACACAAGCACAGAGGGCACCACCGGACACTCTGGGTCACGGAAAACATATGAGCACACTGGAACAGGAGCAACCACTGGGCAGGCTGAGGAACTGTAGACCTCAGAAACTGACTGTGATGGATTGCGGAGAAACCGCCGCGCGTTCTGACAGTGAGGTGGCGGAATCCGCGCACAGTGTTGCTCGGATACCTCATTATCCTATTCGAGTTTGGTCGAATTCGGATAGTAAACTATCCGACAGGGATGCTCGGATACCCCCTTTTATTATTTGAGTTAGGTCGAATTCGAATAGTAAATTATTCAAGTTCGGTCAAATATTCGAGTCAAATATTTTTTACTATTCGATTCGACCTCGGAATTCGAGCTCACTATTCGAGCTGACTATTCGAATTGGCCTTAAATAGCTTCCAACACTTGTTTTGGGGGTGAATGATGCAAGAAACATCTTTTTTTCAAAGTAACAACAGCAAGTGATTATGTGGGGATGTTCCTTTAAAAAAAAAGAAGGTGGAAAGAGAAGTTGTGTCCAAAATTCTGTTCAGTACTGTGTATACTTCTTCTTCTTTATCTTCTATATCTTCTTCTTCTTCTTCTTATTCTATATCTTCTTCTTCTTCTTCTTCTTCTTCTTCTTCTTCTTCTTCTATATCTTCTTCTTCTATATCTTCTTCTTCTTCTTCTTCTTCTTCTTCTTCTTCTTCTTCTTCTTCTTCTTCTTCTTCTTCTTCTTCTTCTTCTATATCTATATCTTCTTCTTCTTCTTCTTCTTCTTCTTCTTCTTCTTCTTCTTCTTCTTCTTCTTCTTCTTCTTCTTCTTCTTCTTCTTCTTCTTCTTCTTCTTCTTCTTCTTCATCTTCTTCTTCTTCTTCTTCATCTTCTATATCTTCTTTTTCTATATCTTCTTCTTATTATTATTTTTCTATTTCTTCTTCTTCTTTTTCTATATCTTCTTCTTATTATTATTTTTCTATTTCTTCTTAAATTCAGCAGCAGCAGCAGGAGGAGGATGATTGTGTGGCAGCAGGCAGTCAATGAGGCAGGCAGCGAGACATAATAGGCTGTGGTACCTAGCGGTGGTACCAGGCCGTAAATACACAGCATGAGGTTCCAGACTAGTGTTGGGCGAACAGTGTTCGCCACTGTTCGGGTTCTGCAGAACATCACCCTGTTCGGGTGATGTTCGGGTTCGGCCAAACACCTGACGGTGTTCGGCCAAACTGTTCGGCCATATGGCCGAACTAAGAGCGCATGGCCGAACGTTACCCGAACGTTCGGGTAGCGCTGTGATTGGCCGAACGGGTCACGTGTAGTGTTGGGCGAACATCTAGATGTTCGGGTTCGGGCCGAACATGGCCGAACTCCGAACATAATGGAAGTCAATGGGGACCCGAACTTTCGTGCTTTGTAAAGCCTCTTTATATGCTACATACCCCACATTTACAGGGTATGTGCACCTTGGGAGTGGGTACAAGAGGAAAAAAATTTTTAACAAAAAGAGCTTATAGTTTTTGAGAAAATCGATTTTAAAGTTTCAAAGGGAAAACTGTCTTTTAAATGCGGGAAATGTCTGTTTTCTTTGCACAGGTAACATGCTTTTTGTCGGCATGCAGTCATAAATGTAATACATATAAGAGGTTCCAGGAAAAGGGACCGGTAACGCTAACCCAGCAGCAGCACACGTGATGGAACAGGAGGAGGGTGGCGCAGGAGGAGAAGGCCACGCTTTGAGACACAACAACCCAGGCCTTGCATGAGGACAAGAAGCGTGCGGATAGCAATTTGCATTTTGTCGCCATGCAGTCATAAATGTAATACAGATGAGAGGTTCAATAAACAGGGACCGAAAACGCTAACCCATCACAGATGTTCATTGTTCATGTTACTTGGTTGGGGTCCGGGAGTGTTGCGTAGTCGTTTCCAATCCAGGATTGATTCATTTTCATTTGAGTCAGACGGTCTGCATTTTCTGTGGAGAGGCGGATACGCCGCCGATCTGTGACGATGACTCCGGCAGCACTGAAACAGCGTTCCGACATAACGCTGGCTGCCGGGCAAGCCAGCACCTCTATTGCGTACATTGCCAGTTTGTGCCAGGTGTCTAGCTTCGATACCCAATAGTTGAAGGGTGCAGATGGATTGTTCAACACAGCTACGCCATCTGACATGTAGTCCTTGACCATCTTCTCCAGGCGATCGGTGTTGGAGGTGGATCTGCACGCTTGCTGTTCTGTGTGCTGCTGCATGGGTGTCAGAAAATTTTCCCACTCCAAGGACACTGCCGATACCATTCCCTTTTGGGCACTAGCTGCGGCTTGTGTTGTTTGCTGCCCTCCTGGTCGTCCTGGGTTTGCGGAAGTCAGTCTGTCGGCGTACAACTGGTTAGAGGAGGGGGAGGATGTCAATCTCCTCTCTAAAGTCTCCACAAGGGCCTGCTGGTATTCTTCCATTTTGACCTGTCTGGCTCTTTCTTCAAGCAGTTTTGGAACATTGTGTTTGTACCGTGGATCCAGAAGGGTATAAACCCAGTAATTGGTGTTGTCCAGAATGCGCACAATGCGTGGGTCGCGTTCAATGCAGTCCTAGGCCGAAGAGGTCATAGCCTAGGGTCACAAAACCTGTTTATTTGGGCAATTTCAATGGTGGCAAGTCTGACGTACATAAATCGCAGCAATGGCCGTTAGCAACGTCTGAATCTCACGAAATGTCTCATGCAGGTAGAAGACATATTGTTAGACTTGGGCTCCAAAGATGGGGTCCCTACATCTCTGCAAACCAGAGTTACAGGGCTCCAAATTTGGTAAAATCCCCTATAGGCTTTCATTGGGCCTCCTATTTACAGTTCCAAAATCTCACATCTTTTCAAAGGGCAATTACTCAGCAGTGGCAAATTTTCTAGCATTGTAGGGACCCTTAGGGGGAACATTACTGGTGAGTTTCGGGCCCCTAGGCCAAAGAGGTCATAGCCTAGGGTCACAAAAACCAGTTTATTTGGGCTATTTCAATGGTAGTGATGGTGACGTACATAAATCGCAGCAATGGCCATTAGCAAAGTCTGAATCTCATGAAATGTCTCATGCAGGTAGAAGACATATTGTTAGTCTTGGATTCCAAAGATGGGGTCCCTACATCTCTGCAAACCAGAGTTACAGGGCTCCAAAAATGGGGGATTTTACCAATTTTGGACCCCTGTAACTCTGGTTTGCAGAGATGTAGGGACCCCATCTTTGGAATCCAAGTCTAACAATATGTCTTCTACCTGCATGAGACATTTCGTGAGATTCAGACGTTGCTAACGGCCATGGCTGCGATTTATGTACGCCACCATCACTACCATTGAAATAGCCCAAATAAACAGGTTTTTGTGACCCTAGGCTATGACCTCTTCGGCCTAGGGGCCCGAAACTCACCAGTCATGTTCCCCCTAAGGGTCCCTACAATGCTAGAAAATTTGGTACTGCTGAGCCATTGCCCTTTGAAAAGATGTGAGATTTTGGAAAGTGAAATAGGGAGGCAATGCAATCCTATGGGGGATTTTACCAATTTTGGACCCCTGTAACTCTGGTTTGCAGAGATGTAGGGACCCCATCTTTGGAATCCAAGTCTAACAATATGTCTTCTACCTGCATGAGACATTTCGTGAGATTCAGACTTTGCTAACGGCCATTGCTGCGATTTATGAACGCCACCATCACTACCATTGAAATAGCCCAAATAAACAGGTTTTTGTGACCCTAGGCTATGACCTCTTCGGCCTAGGGGCCCGAAACTCACCAGTCATGTTCCCCCTAAGGGTCCCTACAATGCTAAAAAATTTGGTACTGCTGAGCCATTGCCCTTTGAAAAGATGTGAGATTTTGGAAAGTGAAATAGGGAGGCAATGCAATCCTATGGGGGATTTTACCAAATTTGGACCCCTGTAACTCTGGTTTGCAGAGATGTAGGGACCCCATCTTTGGAATCCAAGTCTAACAATATGTCTTCTACCTGCATGAGACATTTCGTGAGATTCAGACTTTGCTAACGGCCATTGCTGAGATTTATGTACGCCACCATCACTACCATTGAAATAGCCCAAATAAACAGGTTTTTGTGACCCTAGGCTATGACCTCTTCGGCCTAGGGGCCCGAAACTCACCAGTCATGTTCCCCCTAAGGGTCCCTACGATGCTAGAACATTTGGTACTGCTGAGCCATTGCCCTTTGAAAAGATGTGAGATTTTGGAAAGTGAAATAGGGAGGCAATGCAATCCTATGGGGGATTTTACCAAATTTGGACCCCTGTAACTCTGGTTTGCAGAGATGTAGGGACCCCATCTTTGGAATCCAAGTCTAACAATATGTCTTCTACCTGCATGAGACATTTCGTGAGATTCAGACTTTGCTAACGGCCATTGCTGAGATTTATGTACGCCACCATCACTACCATTGAAATAGCCAAAATAAACAGGTTTTTGTGACCCTAGGCTATGACCTCTTCGGCCTAGGGGCCCGAAACTCACCAGTCATGTTCCCCCTAAGGGTCCCTACAATGCTAGAAAATTTGGTACTGGTGAGTAATTGCCCTTTGAAAAGATGTGAGATTTTGGAACTGTAAATAGGAGGCCCAATGAAAGCCTATGGGGGATTTTACCAAATTTGGAGCCCTGTAACTCTGGTTTGCAGAGATGTAGGGAACCCATCTTTGGAGCCCAAGACTAACAATATGTCTTCTACCTGCATGAGACATTTCGTGAGATTCAGACGTTGCTAACGGCCATTGCTGCGATTTATGTACGTCAGACTCGCCACCATTGAAATTGCCCAAATAAACAGGTTTTGTGACCCTAGGCTATGACCTCTTCGGCCTAGGACTGCATTGAACGCGACCCACGCATTGTGCGCATTCTGGACAACACCAATTACTGGGTTTATACCCTTCTGGATCCACGGTACAAACACAATGTTCCAAAACTGCTTGAAGAAAGAGCCAGACAGGTCAAAATGGAAGAATACCAGCAGGCCCTTGTGGAGACTTTAGAGAGGAGATTGACATCCTCCCCCTCCTCTAGCCAGTTGTACGCCGACAGACTGACTTCCACAAACCCAGGACGACCAGGAGGGCAGCAAACAACACAAGCCGCAGCTAGTGCCCAAAAGGGAATGGTATCGGCAGTGTCCTTGGAGTGGGAAAATTTTCTGACACCCATGCAGCAGCACACAGAACAGCAAGCGTGCAGATCCACCTCCAACACCGATCGCCTGGAGAAGATGGTCAAGGACTACATGTCAGATGGTGTAGCTGTGTTGAACAATCCATCTGCACCCTTCAACTATTGGGTATCGAAGCTAGACACCTGGCACAAACTGGCAATGTACGCAATAGAGGTGCTGGCTTGCCCGGCAGCCAGCGTTATGTCGGAACGCTGTTTCAGTGCTGCCGGAGGCATCGTCACAGATCGGCAGCGTATCCGCCTCTCCACAGAAAATGCAGACCGTCTGACTCAAATTAAAATGAATCAATCCTGGATTGGAAACGACTACGCAACACTCCCGGACCCCAACCAAGTAACATGAACAATGAACATCTGTGATGGGTTAGCGTTTCCGGTCCCTGTTTATTGAACCTCTCATCTGTATTACATTTATGACTGCATGGCGACAAAATGCAAATTGCTATCCGCACGCTTCTTGTCCTCATGCAAGGCCTGGGTTGTTGTGTCTCAAAGCGTGGCCTTCTCCTCCTGCGCCACCCTCCTCCTGTTCCATCACGTGTGCTGCTGCTGGGTTAGCGTTACCGGTCCCTTTTCCTGGAACCTCTTATATGTATTACATTTATGACTGCATGCCGACAAAAAGCATGTTACCTGTGCAAAGAAAACAGACATGTCCCGCATTTAAAAGACAGTTTTCCCTTTGAAATTTTAAAATCGATTTTCTCAAAAACTATAAGCTCTTTTTGCTAATTTTTTTTCCTCTTGTACCCACTCCCAAGGTGCACATACCCTGTAAATTTGGGGTATGTAGCATGTAAGGAGGCTTTACAAAGCACAAAAGTTCGGGTCCCCATTGACTTCCATTATGTTCGGAGTTCGGGTCGAACACCCGAACATCGCGGCCATGTTCGGCCTGTTCGGCCCGAACCCGAACATCTAGATGTTCGCCCAACACTATTCCAGACAGCGGTCGTGAAGCCCACATCGTGTCCAATACACAAGTGGGACAACACAGTTTTCAACCCGGACACCTCTAAAAATAATATCACAAAGTATTAAAAAGTATATATATTTTTTTCGTTTTTTTAAAGAAATGCAGCTATTTTTGAGCGTAATAAATAGCTGGTAGCGCATGGTGGAAGCGCCATTGTATGTGCTCCCTGGCAGTGGAAACACACAGACAGCAGGAGGTAAATTCAGCAGCAGCAGCAGGAGGAGGATGATTGTGTGGCAGCAGGCAGTCAATGAGGCAGGCAGCGAGATATAATAGGCTGTGGTACCTAGCGGTGGTACCAGGCCGTAAATACACAGCATGAGGTTCCGGACAGCGGTCGTGAAGCCCACATCATGTCCAATACACAACTGGGACAACACAGTTTTCAACCCGGACACCTCTAAAAATAATATCACAAAGTATTAAAAAGTATATATATTTTTTTCATTTTTTTAAAGAAATGCAGCTATTTTGGAGCGTAATAAATAGCTGGTGGCGCATGGTGGAAGCGCCATTGTATGTGCTCCCTGGCAGTGGAAACACACAGACAGCAGGAGGTAAATTCAGCAGCAGCAGCAGGAGGAGGATGATTGTGTGGCAGCAGGCAGTCAATGAGGCAGGCAGCGAGACATAACAGGCTGTGGTACCTAGCGGTGGTACCAGGCCATAAATACACAGCATGAGATTCCAGACAGCGGTCGTGAAGCCCACATCATGTCCAATACACAACTGGGACAACACAGTTTTCAACCCGGGCACCTCAGAAAAATTAAACCTTTTTTTTTAATGTTTTTTTTTTTTTTTTTACAGCAAATTACACAGATATAGCTATTGTTGGACGTAATAGCTGGTGGCAGAGTGGCAGCAGAAGGTAAATCTGTGTACCCTGGCAGTGGGAAACACAGACCGACAGCAGCAGCAGCAGGAGGAGTGGAGGAGTAGTGTGAGTGTGGCAGCAGGCAGGCAGCGTGACATAATAGCCCGGGTACCTAGCGGTGATACCAGGGCTGTAAATAAACACAACAGGAGGTCCCAGACAGCGGTCGTGCAGCCCACATCGTGTCCAATACACAACTGGGACAACACAGTTTTCAACCCGGGCACCTCAGAAAAATTAAACCTTTTATTTTTTCAATGTTTTTTTTTTTTTTTTTTTTTAAGGCAAATTTAACAGATAGCTATTGTTGGACGTAATAGCTGGTGCCAGAATGGCAGCAGAAGGTAAATCTGTGTACCCTGGCAGTGGGAAACACAGACCGACAGCAGCAGCAGCAGCAGCAGGAGGAATGGAGGAGTAGTGTGAGTGTGGCAGCAGGCAGGCAGCGTGACATAATAGCCCTGGTACCTAGCGGTGATACCAGGGCTGTAAATAAACACAACAGGAGGTCCCAGACAGCGGTCGTGCAGCCCACATCGTGTCCAATACACAACTGGGACAACACAGTTTTCAACCCGGGCACCTCAGAAAAATTAAACCTTTTTTTTTTTATTGTTTTTTTTTTTATTTATTTTTTTTAAGGCAAATTTAACAGATAGCTATTGTTGGACGTAATAGCTGGTGGCAGAGTGGCAGCAGAAGGTAAATCTGTGTACCCTGGCAGTGGGAAACACAGACAGACAGCAGAAGGGCAGTACACAGCAGCCCACTGTAGGTGTAAAATGTGTGGCTACAGGCAACGTAATAGTCAAAGTGAACCAGGCTGGCTTAGTAGTGAGCAGGAGCCAGGAGGTGGTAAAGGGTGGTAAGGCACATTAACGATGGTTCCGGCAGCCAGTTCATGTCCCCCTCTCGCCGACAACAGGGGCCAGGAACTCGCCTTCCACCCACGCCTGGTTCATCTTGAGAAACATCAGTCTGTCCACAGACTTGTGAGACAGAGGTGAGCGTTTCTCGGTGATCACGCCACCAGCTGCACTGAAGCAGCGCTCGAACAGCACGCTGGAAGGGGGACAGGACAGCACTTCCAGGGCGTACTGCGCCAGCTTGCTCCAGATCTCCAGGCGCTTGACCCAATACTCCATGGGATCAACAGGGGCATCGCTGTCAAGCCCGCTGTAGGACCCCATGTAGTCAGCCACCATGCGGGTCAGGCGCTGGCTGTAACCGGAGGAGGATGCTGCTGCATGCACCTCCTCTCTAGTCACTGCTGGAGCCTCTACAGTCCTGTAGAGCTCGTTGCTGAGAGACAGCAGGTCTGTGGGGTGCTTGCTGCTGGATGCAGGCACCTGCTGCTGCCTCTGTGCTGGCTGGACAGTGGGGGTGGAAGGCTGGGGGAAGGCTTCCTCCAAGCGCTCAACAAGGGCCTGCTGCAAGCTCCTTATTTGTTGCGCTGGGTCTCCTCCTGTAGGAGGCAGGAACTGGCTCAACTTCCCCTTGAGGCACGGGTTCCAACATCATGCTGATCCAGATTTCCTCCCTCTGCTTCATCTGGATCACCCTGGGGTCCCTGCGCAGGCACGTCAGCATGTGCGCTGCCATTGGGAAGAGGCGGGCCACGTGTGCTGGCACATCGACGGCAGTGCTGTCCTCATCCTCCTCCTCTGGCGCCTCATCCTCTCTCCACCCCCGCACCAACTCAGCTGCACTGTGCTGATCCCCCTCATCAGCAGCAAGGTCAGGGACCTCCACCAAGTCCTCCTCCTCCTCCCCCTCAGAGGTGGACTGTGCAGCTGTTCCAGCAAAGCATCGAGGGCCCTGTTCAGCAGACAAACCAGGGGCACCCACTCACACACCATAGCATGGTCCCTGCTCACCATGTTGGTGGCCTGCAGAAAGGGAGCCAGCACTAAGCACACCTGCTGCATGTGCCCCCAGTCATCATCGGGGACGATGGACGGGATGTTGCTGCTCTTGTCCCTTTTCTGAGCGGCGGACACAGTGGCCAGGGCAAGGTACTGGTTGACAGCATGCTTCTGTTCAACCAGACGCTCCAACATCGCCAGGGTGGAGTTCCAGCGAGTTGGAACGTCAAGCATCAGCTGATGGCGTGGCAGCTCCAGCTCCTTTTGCAAGTCTTCCAGGCTGGCAGAGGCTGCAGGCGAGCGCCGGAAGTGACGCACAACATTCCTTGCCATTTCCAGCAGTTCGCCCATCCCCTGGTTGGTGCGCAAGAACTTCTGCACCACCAGGTTCAACACGTGGGCAAGACAGGGGATGTGGGTCAGGTTTCCCCTGTCGATTGTGGCAACCAGATTGGCCCCATTGTCGGCCACCACCTCTCTGACTCTGAGGCCTCTGGGGGTCAGCCAAATCCTCTCCTGCTCCTGGAGTTTGGCCAACACATGTGTTGCCATCAGTTTGGTCTTCCCAAGGCTGACCAACTGCAGCAGCGCTTGGCAGTGGCATGGCTTCACACTGCTGCTGAGGCGGGGGGTTTGGCCAGGTGTGCCGGAGGATGGCAGAGGATCGGAGGAACCTGCTGCAGTTACCCTGACCCTGCGGGGTGGCACCACCTACTGTGTTGCTGCTGCTGCTGTGCCCGCTGCTGCTCTCCCATCCTCACCCTCTTCCACCAAGCTCACCCAGTGGACAGTGAAGGACAGGTAGCGGCCTGTCCCGAAGCGGCTGCTCCAGGAGTCCATGGTGACGTGGACCCTTTCACCAACCGCGTGCTCCAGCCCTCACTCCACATTGGCCATCACAAAGCGGTGCAATGCAGGCATGACCTGGCGGGCGAAGAAGTGTCTGCTGGGGAGCTGCCAGTCTGGGGCTGCACAAGCAAGCAGCGCACGCATGTCGCTCCCCTCCTGCACGAGCGTGTACGGCAGGAGTTGGGAGCACATGGCCCGTGCCAGCAAGCCGTTCAGCTGCCGCACGCGATGGCTGCTGGGAAGCAGAGGCCTAACCACCCCCTGGAAGGACTCGCTAAAAAGGCTCTGGCATCGCCTTTTGCTAGCACAGGAATCAGCGGAGACAGCAGAGGAGGCCACTGAGAACTGACTGCCAGAACAGGCCTCAGTGTCGGCGGCAGGAGTTGCAGAGGGGGGAGGAGCAGTGCATTTCCGCACTCCTGCTGGTGGTGCTGGAGGAGCAGGAGGGCGGGTGGCTGCTGTTGCTGCTGCTGCTGCTGAAGGCTGTGCAGTGATGGGTGTGGTGCCACTGCCAGCACCAGATACCTTCAGCCTTTGGAACTCCTCATGCTGGTGGTAATGTTTAGCAGCAAGATGGTTGATAAGAGAGCTGGTGCTGAACTTTAAGGGGTCTGCACCTCTGCTCAACTTCCACTGACAGTGGTTGTAAGTGGCGTACTTGCTGTAAACTGTGGGCATGGTGAAAAATTGCCAGATTGGTGACATGAAAAACCCCCTATGGCCTGGAGCCGCTGCTGCCTGTCTCCCTGTGGTGGTTGGGGGGGGGGGGGAGGGGCTTGGGTGCGGCTGGTGGTGGTACTGGCAGATGCTGCTGCTGCTGCTGCTGAGCCTGAGACGCCAGCAGGCTGTGGGATCTGCTTACTGCTGCCAATGCTTGCAATGATGCGCCTCCTTGCAAGGCCCACAAGCGCATTCTCCTCCTCAGAGCTGCTGATGATGACATCCCCAGGAGCTGGTGGCACCCAGTCTTTATCTGTCACCCTGTCATCATCATCATCATCATCCCCCTCCTGAAACATGTCCTGCTGGGATGATGACCCCCCAAACTACTCTCCTGATGCATGGATGGGCTGCTTGACTGTCGCCACAGTCTTGCTGTCCAATCCCTCCTCCTCCAAAGTGACCATCAGCATCTCCTCCTCAAAATCGCCAACAACAGCAGACAATTGACTCATGATGCCTGGGGTCAAAAGACTGCTGATTGACAGGTCGCCAACTGACGGTGAACTGGCTTCCTCCCCAGGCCCTGCTGGGCGGCTGCTGCAAACAGGGGTGGTGGTGGTGGTGAGGGTGGAGGCCTCGGATGCAGAGCTGATGGCGGGCTGCTCATCCTCTGTCATCAGTTGCATCACAGTGGCTGCATCCTTTTCCTCAATGGGACGTTTCCGACCTGGCTGGAGGAAAATAGGAGCAGGTACTACACGCTGCTGCTGCTGCTGTGTCTCTGCAGCGTGAGTTGCAGATGCTCCTGCTGGACGCCCAAGGCGTCCACGGCCAGTGGCTATAGGCGGAATGTTAGCCACTGACGCAGCTGCTGCGGAACTGTGCATGGTGGCGTGGCTTGCCACAATGCTGCTCCCTCTCCTCCTGATTCCCTTGCTGCCCTTCCCCTTGCCCAAACCGCGCTGGCTGCCACTTCCAGACATCTTTGATGTTTTGGGCGCAAACAAAGTTTTTTAAAAGGGCGGGTGAAAAAGTGGGGTACTTTAATGGAGTGGGTTGGTGGGTGAGGTGACACTAATCACTAAGTGATTAGATCGTTAAGTGATTACTAGTACAGTACAAATACAAAATACAATAATCAGTAATCAGTAAGTGTGAACAGTGAACAGTGAGTGTGTCCCCTAGTACACTAACTAGAAAATACAATAATCAGTAGTAATCAGATTCAGTAGAAGGAAATAGAGTGTGTGTACACTACAGACAGTGCACGCACACACACACGCAGGAGCTAGCCTATGAACAGTGACTGAGTGTCCCTAGTACAGTAAGTACAACTAGAAAATACAATAATCAGATTCAGTAGTAATCAGATGATTCAGTAGAAGGGAATACTGTGTACTGTGTACACTACAGACAGTGCACGCACACACACACGCAGGAGCTATGAACAGTAACAGTGAGTGTCCCTAGTACAGTAGTATAACTACAAAATACAATAATCACTCAGTAGTAAAGGACAAGACAGGGTAGAATACACAGCAGAAACACTGGTATAGATGAGAAATAAACTAACAGAGGACAGGAGGACAGCTGCTCACACAGGCAAGGCCCTGAGGCTTAAAGCTGTGTAAGCTTGCCTGCAGCAGCAGCTGTCTCTATGTAACACACAAGCTACTAACTAAAATACAATCTCTATCTAGCTAACAACAACATAGGTGTGTATAGCAGGTGTATGTGAGCAAAAACGCTAGGTGATTGACCACAAATAATCGAATATATGATTGACCATATATAAATCGAATAGCGCGAATAGTGAGTGGGCTATTCAAGTTCACTCGAATAGCCCATTCAAATAGCTGCAGCTATTCGAGCTCGAATACCGAGCTCGAATAACTGAAAAAGAGCTCGAATATTCGAGCTACTCGAATATTTGAGCTCTGCTGAGCATCCTTGCTATCCGAATTCACTCGAAGTTCGATATTCGAGTTAATCGAATATCCGATTCGACCACGGATATCCGACGTCACTATCCAAAACTGTATTCGAGTAAAATATTTGAGCTGGTCTTAAATAGCTTTTAAAACGTGTATTAGAGGTCAATGATGCATGAAACCACCTTTTTTATGAAGAAAAACATCAAGTGATTATGTAATGATTAGTGATGGGCGAACAACCAGATGTTCGGGTTCGGGGGGGTTCGGCCGAACATGCCCCCGATATTCGGCATGTTCGGGCCGAACCCCGAACCCAACCTGAACATGTCCCTTTGGGGCCCCTATAGGGTCCCAGCATAAAGGGATTTGATTTGATTCTAATCAAATCTTCTTCATCTTCTACTTCTTGTATCTTCTTCAATTATCTTTTTCTTCTTCTATATCTTCTTCTTCTTCCTCTTCTTCTTCTTCTTCTACTATATCTTCTTCTTCTATATCTTCCTCTTCTTCTTCTTCTTCTTCTTTTATACCTTCTTCTATACCTTCTTCTTCTACTTCTTCTTCTTCTTCTTCTTCTATATCTTCTTCTTCTTTTTTTTTCCCCCAAAAAAACCTTCTCCTCGAAAAAAAATAACTTTTTTTTTTTCGCCAAGAAACCAATTCTTCTTCTTCTTCTTCTTCTTCTTCTTCTTCTTCTTCTTCTTCTTCTTCTTCTTCTTCTTCTTCTTCTTCTTCTTCTTCTTGTGGTCAAAACTCAGGTGGGAGGCTTAGAATTGAAGTTGAATAGTCCGAATGGAGGGTTTAGGCTTAGAAATCCAGTTTTGGCCTTCGAATCTTGGTTTTAGGGTTAGGGTTAGGTTAGGGTTAGAAGACAGGGTTTAGGGTTAGAATGTAGGGTTAGAATTGAGGGTTTCAGGGTTAGAATTGAGGGTTGTGGCCTAGAAATTAGGCTTTCGGCTTAGAAATTAGGGTTAGAAAGAAAAAAAATATTTTTGTTGGGGCTTTTTTTTCACCCAATAAACCTTCTCCTTGAAAAAAAATAACTTGTTTTTTTTTTTTTTTTTTTTTTCCGCCAAGAGACCAATTCTTCTTCTTCTTCTTCTTCTTCTTCTTCTTCTTCTTCTTCTTCTTCTTCTTCTTCTTCTTCTTCTTCTTCTTCTTCTGGTCAAAACTCAGGTGGGAGGCTTAGAATTGAAGTTGAATAGTCCGAATGGAGGGTTTAGGCTTAGAAATCCAGTTTTGGCCTTCGAATCTTGGTTTTAGGGTTAGGGTTAGGTTAGGGTTAGAAGACAGGGTTTAGGGTTAGAATGTAGGGTTAGAATTGAGGGTTTCAGGGTTAGAATTGAGGGTTGTGGCCTAGAAATTAGGCTTTCGGCTTAGAAATTAGGGTTAGAAAGAAAAAAAATATTTTTGTTGGGGCTTTTTTTTCACCCAATAAACCTTCTCCTTGAAAAAAAATAACTTGTTTTTTTTTTTTTTTTTTTTTCCGCCAAGAGACCAATTCTTCTTCTTCTTCTTCTTCTTCTTCTTCTTCTTCTTCTTCTTCTTCTTCTTCTTCTTCTTCTTGTGGTCAAAACTCAGGTGGGAGGCTTAGAATTGAAGTTGAATAGTCCGAATGGAGGGTTTAGGCTTAGAAATCCAGTTTTGGCCTTCGAATCTTGGTTTTAGGGTTAGGGTTAGGTTAGGGTTAGAAGACAGGGTTTAGGGTTAGAATGTAGGGTTAGAATTGAGGGTTTCAGGGTTAGAATTGAGGGTTGTGGCCTAGAAATTAGGCTTTCGGCTTAGAAATTAGGGTTAGAAAGAAAAAAAATATTTTTGTTGGGGCTTTTTTTTCACCCAATAAACCTTCTCCTTGAAAAAAAATAACTTGTTTTTTTTTTTTTTTTTTTTTTTTTTGCCAAGATAGCAATTCTTCTTCTTCTTCTTCTTCTTCTTCTTCTTCTTCTTCTTCTTCTTCTTCTTCTTCTTCTTCTTCTTCTTCTTGTGGTCAAAACTCAGGTGGGAGGCTTAGAATTGAAGTTGAATAGTCCGAATGGAGGGTTTAGGCTTAGAAATCCAGTTTTGGCCTTCGAATCTTGGTTTTAGGGTTAGGGTTAGGTTAGGGTTAGAAGACAGGGTTTAGGGTTAGAATGTAGGGTTAGAATTGAGGGTTTCAGGGTTAGAATTGAGGGTTGTGGCCTAGAAATTAGGCTTTCGGCTTAGAAATTAGGGTTAGAAAGAAAAAAAATATTTTTGTTGGGGCTTTTTTTTCACCCAATAAACCTTCTCCTTGAAAAAAAATAACTTGTTTTTTTTTTTTTTTTTTTTTTTCCGCCAAGAGACCAATTCTTCTTCTTCTTCTTCTTCTTCTTCTTCTTCTTCTTCTTCTTCTTCTTCTTCTTCTTCTTCTTCTTGTGGTCAAAACTCAGGTGGGAGGCTTAGAATTGAAGTTGAATAGTCCGAATGGAGGGTTTAGGCTTAGAAATCCAGTTTTGGCCTTCGAATCTTGGTTTTAGGGTTAGGGTTAGGTTAGGGTTAGAAGACAGGGTTTAGGGTTAGAATGTAGGGTTAGAATTGAGGGTTTCAGGGTTAGAATTGAGGGTTGTGGCCTAGAAATTAGGCTTTCGGCTTAGAAATTAGGGTTAGAAAGAAAAAAAATATTTTTGTTGGGGCTTTTTTTTCACCCAATAAACCTTCTCCTTGAAAAAAAATAACTTGTTTTTTTTTTTTTTTTTTTTTTCCGCCAAGAGACCAATTCTTCTTCTTCTTCTTCTTCTTCTTCTTCTTCTTCTTCTTCTTCTTCTTCTTCTTCTTCTTCTTCTTCTTCTGGTCAAAACTCAGGTGGGAGGCTTAGAATTGAAGTTGAATAGTCCGAATGGAGGGTTTAGGCTTAGAAATCCAGTTTTGGCCTTCGAATCTTGGTTTTAGGGTTAGGGTTAGGTTAGGGTTAGAAGACAGGGTTTAGGGTTAGAATGTAGGGTTAGAATTGAGGGTTTCAGGGTTAGAATTGAGGGTTGTGGCCTAGAAATTAGGCTTTCGGCTTAGAAATTAGGGTTAGAAAGAAAAAAAATATTTTTGTTGGGGCTTTTTTTTCACCCAATAAACCTTCTCCTTGAAAAAAAATAACTTGTTTTTTTTTTTTTTTTTTTTTTTCCGCCAAGAGACCAATTCTTCTTCTTCTTCTTCTTCTTCTTCTTCTTCTTCTTCTTCTTCTTCTTCTTCTTCTTCTTCTTCTTCTTCTTGTGGTCAAAACTCAGGTGGGAGGCTTAGAATTGAAGTTGAATAGTCCGAATGGAGGGTTTAGGCTTAGAAATCCAGTTTTGGCCTTCGAATCTTGGTTTTAGGGTTAGGGTTAGGTTAGGGTTAGAAGACAGGGTTTAGGGTTAGAATGTAGGGTTAGAATTGAGGGTTTCAGGGTTAGAATTGAGGGTTGTGGCCTAGAAATTAGGCTTTCGGCTTAGAAATTAGGGTTAGAAAGAAAAAAAATATTTTTGTTGGGGCTTTTTTTTCACCCAATAAACCTTCTCCTTGAAAAAAAATAACTTGTTTTTTTTTTTTTTTTTTTTTTTCCGCCAAGAGACCAATTCTTCTTCTTCTTCTTCTTCTTCTTCTTCTTCTTCTTCTTCTTCTTCTTCTTCTTCTTCTTCTTCTTGTGGTCAAAACTCAGGTGGGAGGCTTAGAATTGAAGTTGAATAGTCCGAATGGAGGGTTTAGGCTTAGAAATCCAGTTTTGGCCTTCGAATCTTGGTTTTAGGGTTAGGGTTAGGTTAGGGTTAGAAGACAGGGTTTAGGGTTAGAATGTAGGGTTAGAATTGAGGGTTTCAGGGTTAGAATTGAGGGTTGTGGCCTAGAAATTAGGCTTTCGGCTTAGAAATTAGGGTTAGAAAGAAAAAAAATATTTTTGTTGGGGCTTTTTTTTCACCCAATAAACCTTCTCCTTGAAAAAAAATAACTTGTTTTTTTTTTTTTTTTTTTTTTCCGCCAAGAGACCAATTCTTCTTCTTCTTCTTCTTCTTCTTCTTCTTCTTCTTCTTCTTCTTCTTCTTCTTCTTCTTCTTCTTCTTCTTCTTCTTCTTCTGGTCAAAACTCAGGTGGGAGGCTTAGAATTGAAGTTGAATAGTCCGAATGGAGGGTTTAGGCTTAGAAATCCAGTTTTGGCCTTCGAATCTTGGTTTTAGGGTTAGGGTTAGGTTAGGGTTAGAAGACAGGGTTTAGGGTTAGAATGTAGGGTTAGAATTGAGGGTTTCAGGGTTAGAATTGAGGGTTGTGGCCTAGAAATTAGGCTTTCGGCTTAGAAATTAGGGTTAGAAAGAAAAAAAATATTTTTGTTGGGGCTTTTTTTTCACCCAATAAACCTTCTCCTTGAAAAAAAATAACTTGTTTTTTTTTTTTTTTTTTTTTCCGCCAAGAGACCAATTCTTCTTCTTCTTCTTCTTCTTCTTCTTCTTCTTCTTCTTCTTCTTCTTCTTCTTCTTCTTCTTCTTGTGGTCAAAACTCAGGTGGGAGGCTTAGAATTGAAGTTGAATAGTCCGAATGGAGGGTTTAGGCTTAGAAATCCAGTTTTGGCCTTCGAATCTTGGTTTTAGGGTTAGGGTTAGGTTAGGGTTAGAAGACAGGGTTTAGGGTTAGAATGTAGGGTTAGAATTGAGGGTTTCAGGGTTAGAATTGAGGGTTGTGGCCTAGAAATTAGGCTTTCGGCTTAGAAATTAGGGTTAGAAAGAAAAAAAATATTTTTGTTGGGGCTTTTTTTTCACCCAATAAACCTTCTCCTTGAAAAAAAATAACTTGTTTTTTTTTTTTTTTTTTTTTTCCGCCAAGAGACCAATTCTTCTTCTTCTTCTTCTTCTTCTTCTTCTTCTTCTTCTTCTTCTTCTTCTTCTTCTTCTTCTTCTTCTTCTGGTCAAAACTCAGGTGGGAGGCTTAGAATTGAAGTTGAATAGTCCGAATGGAGGGTTTAGGCTTAGAAATCCAGTTTTGGCCTTCGAATCTTGGTTTTAGGGTTAGGGTTAGGTTAGGGTTAGAAGACAGGGTTTAGGGTTAGAATGTAGGGTTAGAATTGAGGGTTTCAGGGTTAGAATTGAGGGTTGTGGCCTAGAAATTAGGCTTTCGGCTTAGAAATTAGGGTTAGAAAGAAAAAAAATATTTTTGTTGGGGCTTTTTTTTCACCCAATAAACCTTCTCCTTGAAAAAAAATAACTTGTTTTTTTTTTTTTTTTTTTTTTTTCCGCCAAGAGACCAATTCTTCTTCTTCTTCTTCTTCTTCTTCTTCTTCTTCTTCTTCTTCTTCTTCTTCTTCTTCTTCTTCTTCTTCTTGTGGTCAAAACTCAGGTGGGAGGCTTAGAATTGAAGTTGAATAGTCCGAATGGAGGGTTTAGGCTTAGAAATCCAGTTTTGGCCTTCGAATCTTGGTTTTAGGGTTAGGGTTAGGTTAGGGTTAGAAGACAGGGTTTAGGGTTAGAATGTAGGGTTAGAATTGAGGGTTTCAGGGTTAGAATTGAGGGTTGTGGCCTAGAAATTAGGCTTTCGGCTTAGAAATTAGGGTTAGAAAGAAAAAAAATATTTTTGTTGGGGCTTTTTTTTCACCCAATAAACCTTCTCCTTGAAAAAAAATAACTTGTTTTTTTTTTTTTTTTTTTTTTTCCGCCAAGAGACCAATTCTTCTTCTTCTTCTTCTTCTTCTTCTTCTTCTTCTTCTTCTTCTTCTTCTTCTTCTTCTTCTTCTTCTTGTGGTCAAAACTCAGGTGGGAGGCTTAGAATTGAAGTTGAATAGTCCGAATGGAGGGTTTAGGCTTAGAAATCCAGTTTTGGCCTTCGAATCTTGGTTTTAGGGTTAGGGTTAGGTTAGGGTTAGAAGACAGGGTTTAGGGTTAGAATGTAGGGTTAGAATTGAGGGTTTCAGGGTTAGAATTGAGGGTTGTGGCCTAGAAATTAGGCTTTCGGCTTAGAAATTAGGGTTAGAAAGAAAAAAAATATTTTTGTTGGGGCTTTTTTTTCACCCAATAAACCTTCTCCTTGAAAAAAAATAACTTGTTTTTTTTTTTTTTTTTTTTTTTCCGCCAAGAGACCAATTCTTCTTCTTCTTCTTCTTCTTCTTCTTCTTCTTCTTCTTCTTCTTCTTCTTCTTCTTCTTCTTCTTCTTCTTCTTCTTCTTCTTCTGGTCAAAACTCAGGTGGGAGGCTTAGAATTGAAGTTGAATAGTCCGAATGGAGGGTTTAGGCTTAGAAATCCAGTTTTGGCCTTCGAATCTTGGTTTTAGGGTTAGGGTTAGGTTAGGGTTAGAAGACAGGGTTTAGGGTTAGAATGTAGGGTTAGAATTGAGGGTTTCAGGGTTAGAATTGAGGGTTGTGGCCTAGAAATTAGGCTTTCGGCTTAGAAATTAGGGTTAGAAAGAAAAAAAATATTTTTGTTGGGGCTTTTTTTTCACCCAATAAACCTTCTCCTTGAAAAAAAATAACTTGTTTTTTTTTTTTTTTTTTTTTTTCCGCCAAGAGACCAATTCTTCTTCTTCTTCTTCTTCTTCTTCTTCTTCTTCTTCTTCTTCTTCTTCTTCTTCTTCTTCTTCTTGTGGTCAAAACTCAGGTGGGAGGCTTAGAATTGAAGTTGAATAGTCCGAATGGAGGGTTTAGGCTTAGAAATCCAGTTTTGGCCTTCGAATCTTGGTTTTAGGGTTAGGGTTAGGTTAGGGTTAGAAGACAGGGTTTAGGGTTAGAATGTAGGGTTAGAATTGAGGGTTTCAGGGTTAGAATTGAGGGTTGTGGCCTAGAAATTAGGCTTTCGGCTTAGAAATTAGGGTTAGAAAGAAAAAAAATATTTTTGTTGGGGCTTTTTTTTCACCCAATAAACCTTCTCCTTGAAAAAAAATAACTTGTTTTTTTTTTTTTTTTTTTTTTCCGCCAAGAGACCAATTCTTCTTCTTCTTCTTCTTCTTCTTCTTCTTCTTCTTCTTCTTCTTCTTCTTCTTCTTCTTCTTCTTCTTGTGGTCAAAACTCAGGTGGGAGGCTTAGAATTGAAGTTGAATAGTCCGAATGGAGGGTTTAGGCTTAGAAATCCAGTTTTGGCCTTCGAATCTTGGTTTTAGGGTTAGGGTTAGGTTAGGGTTAGAAGACAGGGTTTAGGGTTAGAATGTAGGGTTAGAATTGAGGGTTTCAGGGTTAGAATTGAGGGTTGTGGCCTAGAAATTAGGCTTTCGGCTTAGAAATTAGGGTTAGAAAGAAAAAAAATATTTTTGTTGGGGCTTTTTTTTCACCCAATAAACCTTCTCCTTGAAAAAAAATAACTTGTTTTTTTTTTTTTTTTTTTTTTTCCGCCAAGAGACCAATTCTTCTTCTTCTTCTTCTTCTTCTTCTTCTTCTTCTTCTTCTTCTTCTTCTTCTTCTTCTTCTTCTGGTCAAAACTCAGGTGGGAGGCTTAGAATTGAAGTTGAATAGTCCGAATGGAGGGTTTAGGCTTAGAAATCCAGTTTTGGCCTTCGAATCTTGGTTTTAGGGTTAGGGTTAGGTTAGGGTTAGAAGACAGGGTTTAGGGTTAGAATGTAGGGTTAGAATTGAGGGTTTCAGGGTTAGAATTGAGGGTTGTGGCCTAGAAATTAGGCTTTCGGCTTAGAAATTAGGGTTAGAAAGAAAAAAAATATTTTTGTTGGGGCTTTTTTTTCACCCAATAAACCTTCTCCTTGAAAAAAAATAACTTGTTTTTTTTTTTTTTTTTTTTTTTCCGCCAAGAGACCAATTCTTCTTCTTCTTCTTCTTCTTCTTCTTCTTCTTCTTCTTCTTCTTCTTCTTCTTCTTCTTCTTCTTGTGGTCAAAACTCAGGTGGGAGGCTTAGAATTGAAGTTGAATAGTCCGAATGGAGGGTTTAGGCTTAGAAATCCAGTTTTGGCCTTCGAATCTTGGTTTTAGGGTTAGGGTTAGGTTAGGGTTAGAAGACAGGGTTTAGGGTTAGAATGTAGGGTTAGAATTGAGGGTTTCAGGGTTAGAATTGAGGGTTGTGGCCTAGAAATTAGGCTTTCGGCTTAGAAATTAGGGTTAGAAAGAAAAAAAATATTTTTGTTGGGGCTTTTTTTTCACCCAATAAACCTTCTCCTTGAAAAAAAATAACTTGTTTTTTTTTTTTTTTTTTTTTTCCGCCAAGAGACCAATTCTTCTTCTTCTTCTTCTTCTTCTTCTTCTTCTTCTTCTTCTTCTTCTTCTTCTTCTTCTTCTTCTTCTTCTGGTCAAAACTCAGGTGGGAGGCTTAGAATTGAAGTTGAATAGTCCGAATGGAGGGTTTAGGCTTAGAAATCCAGTTTTGGCCTTCGAATCTTGGTTTTAGGGTTAGGGTTAGGTTAGGGTTAGAAGACAGGGTTTAGGGTTAGAATGTAGGGTTAGAATTGAGGGTTTCAGGGTTAGAATTGAGGGTTGTGGCCTAGAAATTAGGCTTTCGGCTTAGAAATTAGGGTTAGAAAGAAAAAAAATATTTTTGTTGGGGCTTTTTTTTCACCCAATAAACCTTCTCCTTGAAAAAAAATAACTTGTTTTTTTTTTTTTTTTTTTTTTCCGCCAAGAGACCAATTCTTCTTCTTCTTCTTCTTCTTCTTCTTCTTCTTCTTCTTCTTCTTCTTCTTCTTCTTCTTCTTCTTCTTCTTGTGGTCAAAACTCAGGTGGGAGGCTTAGAATTGAAGTTGAATAGTCCGAATGGAGGGTTTAGGCTTAGAAATCCAGTTTTGGCCTTCGAATCTTGGTTTTAGGGTTAGGGTTAGGTTAGGGTTAGAAGACAGGGTTTAGGGTTAGAATGTAGGGTTAGAATTGAGGGTTTCAGGGTTAGAATTGAGGGTTGTGGCCTAGAAATTAGGCTTTCGGCTTAGAAATTAGGGTTAGAAAGAAAAAAAATATTTTTGTTGGGGCTTTTTTTTCACCCAATAAACCTTCTCCTTGAAAAAAAATAACTTGTTTTTTTTTTTTTTTTTTTTTTTCCGCCAAGAGACCAATTCTTCTTCTTCTTCTTCTTCTTCTTCTTCTTCTTCTTCTTCTTCTTCTTCTTCTTCTTCTTCTTCTTGTGGTCAAAACTCAGGTGGGAGGCTTAGAATTGAAGTTGAATAGTCCGAATGGAGGGTTTAGGCTTAGAAATCCAGTTTTGGCCTTCGAATCTTGGTTTTAGGGTTAGGGTTAGGTTAGGGTTAGAAGACAGGGTTTAGGGTTAGAATGTAGGGTTAGAATTGAGGGTTTCAGGGTTAGAATTGAGGGTTGTGGCCTAGAAATTAGGCTTTCGGCTTAGAAATTAGGGTTAGAAAGAAAAAAAATATTTTTGTTGGGGCTTTTTTTTCACCCAATAAACCTTCTCCTTGAAAAAAAATAACTTGTTTTTTTTTTTTTTTTTTTTTTCCGCCAAGAGACCAATTCTTCTTCTTCTTCTTCTTCTTCTTCTTCTTCTTCTTCTTCTTCTTCTTCTTCTTCTTCTTCTTCTTCTTCTTCTTCTTCTGGTCAAAACTCAGGTGGGAGGCTTAGAATTGAAGTTGAATAGTCCGAATGGAGGGTTTAGGCTTAGAAATCCAGTTTTGGCCTTCGAATCTTGGTTTTAGGGTTAGGGTTAGGTTAGGGTTAGAAGACAGGGTTTAGGGTTAGAATGTAGGGTTAGAATTGAGGGTTTCAGGGTTAGAATTGAGGGTTGTGGCCTAGAAATTAGGCTTTCGGCTTAGAAATTAGGGTTAGAAAGAAAAAAAATATTTTTGTTGGGGCTTTTTTTTCACCCAATAAACCTTCTCCTTGAAAAAAAATAACTTGTTTTTTTTTTTTTTTTTTTTTTCCGCCAAGAGACCAATTCTTCTTCTTCTTCTTCTTCTTCTTCTTCTTCTTCTTCTTCTTCTTCTTCTTCTTCTTCTTCTTCTTCTTGTGGTCAAAACTCAGGTGGGAGGCTTAGAATTGAAGTTGAATAGTCCGAATGGAGGGTTTAGGCTTAGAAATCCAGTTTTGGCCTTCGAATCTTGGTTTTAGGGTTAGGGTTAGGTTAGGGTTAGAAGACAGGGTTTAGGGTTAGAATGTAGGGTTAGAATTGAGGGTTTCAGGGTTAGAATTGAGGGTTGTGGCCTAGAAATTAGGCTTTCGGCTTAGAAATTAGGGTTAGAAAGAAAAAAAATATTTTTGTTGGGGCTTTTTTTTCACCCAATAAACCTTCTCCTTGAAAAAAAATAACTTGTTTTTTTTTTTTTTTTTTTTTTCCGCCAAGAGACCAATTCTTCTTCTTCTTCTTCTTCTTCTTCTTCTTCTTCTTCTTCTTCTTCTTCTTCTTCTTCTTCTTCTTCTTCTGGTCAAAACTCAGGTGGGAGGCTTAGAATTGAAGTTGAATAGTCCGAATGGAGGGTTTAGGCTTAGAAATCCAGTTTTGGCCTTCGAATCTTGGTTTTAGGGTTAGGGTTAGGTTAGGGTTAGAAGACAGGGTTTAGGGTTAGAATGTAGGGTTAGAATTGTTGAGGGTTTCAGGGTTAGAATTGAGGGTTGTGGCCTAGAAATTAGGCTTTCGGCTTAGAAATTAGGGTTAGAAAGAAAAAAAATATTTTTGTTGGGGCTTTTTTTTCACCCAATAAACCTTCTCCTTGAAAAAAAATAACTTGTTTTTTTTTTTTTTTTTTTTTTTCCGCCAAGAGACCAATTCTTCTTCTTCTTCTTCTTCTTCTTCTTCTTCTTCTTCTTCTTCTTCTTCTTCTTCTTCTTCTTCTTCTTCTTGTGGTCAAAACTCAGGTGGGAGGCTTAGAATTGAAGTTGAATAGTCCGAATGGAGGGTTTAGGCTTAGAAATCCAGTTTTGGCCTTCGAATCTTGGTTTTAGGGTTAGGGTTAGGTTAGGGTTAGAAGACAGGGTTTAGGGTTAGAATGTAGGGTTAGAATTGAGGGTTTCAGGGTTAGAATTGAGGGTTGTGGCCTAGAAATTAGGCTTTCGGCTTAGAAATTAGGGTTAGAAAGAAAAAAAATATTTTTGTTGGGGCTTTTTTTTCACCCAATAAACCTTCTCCTTGAAAAAAAATAACTTGTTTTTTTTTTTTTTTTTTTTTTTCCGCCAAGAGACCAATTCTTCTTCTTCTTCTTCTTCTTCTTCTTCTTCTTCTTCTTCTTCTTCTTCTTCTTCTTCTTCTTCTTCTTGTGGTCAAAACTCAGGTGGGAGGCTTAGAATTGAAGTTGAATAGTCCGAATGGAGGGTTTAGGCTTAGAAATCCAGTTTTGGCCTTCGAATCTTGGTTTTAGGGTTAGGGTTAGGTTAGGGTTAGAAGACAGGGTTTAGGGTTAGAATGTAGGGTTAGAATTGAGGGTTTCAGGGTTAGAATTGAGGGTTGTGGCCTAGAAATTAGGCTTTCGGCTTAGAAATTAGGGTTAGAAAGAAAAAAAATATTTTTGTTGGGGCTTTTTTTTCACCCAATAAACCTTCTCCTTGAAAAAAAATAACTTGTTTTTTTTTTTTTTTTTTTTTTCCGCCAAGAGACCAATTCTTCTTCTTCTTCTTCTTCTTCTTCTTCTTCTTCTTCTTCTTCTTCTTCTTCTTCTTCTTCTTCTTCTTCTTCTTCTTCTTCTTCTGGTCAAAACTCAGGTGGGAGGCTTAGAATTGAAGTTGAATAGTCCGAATGGAGGGTTTAGGCTTAGAAATCCAGTTTTGGCCTTCGAATCTTGGTTTTAGGGTTAGGGTTAGGTTAGGGTTAGAAGACAGGGTTTAGGGTTAGAATGTAGGGTTAGAATTGAGGGTTTCAGGGTTAGAATTGAGGGTTGTGGCCTAGAAATTAGGCTTTCGGCTTAGAAATTAGGGTTAGAAAGAAAAAAAATATTTTTGTTGGGGCTTTTTTTTCACCCAATAAACCTTCTCCTTGAAAAAAAATAACTTGTTTTTTTTTTTTTTTTTTTTTTCCGCCAAGAGACCAATTCTTCTTCTTCTTCTTCTTCTTCTTCTTCTTCTTCTTCTTCTTCTTCTTCTTCTTCTTCTTCTTCTTGTGGTCAAAACTCAGGTGGGAGGCTTAGAATTGAAGTTGAATAGTCCGAATGGAGGGTTTAGGCTTAGAAATCCAGTTTTGGCCTTCGAATCTTGGTTTTAGGGTTAGGGTTAGGTTAGGGTTAGAAGACAGGGTTTAGGGTTAGAATGTAGGGTTAGAATTGAGGGTTTCAGGGTTAGAATTGAGGGTTGTGGCCTAGAAATTAGGCTTTCGGCTTAGAAATTAGGGTTAGAAAGAAAAAAAATATTTTTGTTGGGGCTTTTTTTTCACCCAATAAACCTTCTCCTTGAAAAAAAATAACTTGTTTTTTTTTTTTTTTTTTTTTTCCGCCAAGAGACCAATTCTTCTTCTTCTTCTTCTTCTTCTTCTTCTTCTTCTTCTTCTTCTTCTTCTTCTTCTTCTTCTTCTTCTTCTTGTGGTCAAAACTCAGGTGGGAGGCTTAGAATTGAAGTTGAATAGTCCGAATGGAGGGTTTAGGCTTAGAAATCCAGTTTTGGCCTTCGAATCTTGGTTTTAGGGTTAGGGTTAGGTTAGGGTTAGAAGACAGGGTTTAGGGTTAGAATGTAGGGTTAGAATTGAGGGTTTCAGGGTTAGAATTGAGGGTTGTGGCCTAGAAATTAGGCTTTCGGCTTAGAAATTAGGGTTAGAAAGAAAAAAAATATTTTTGTTGGGGCTTTTTTTTCACCCAATAAACCTTCTCCTTGAAAAAAAATAACTTGTTTTTTTTTTTTTTTTTTTTTTCCGCCAAGAGACCAATTCTTCTTCTTCTTCTTCTTCTTCTTCTTCTTCTTCTTCTTCTTCTTCTTCTTCTTCTTCTTCTTCTGGTCAAAACTCAGGTGGGAGGCTTAGAATTGAAGTTGAATAGTCCGAATGGAGGGTTTAGGCTTAGAAATCCAGTTTTGGCCTTCGAATCTTGGTTTTAGGGTTAGGGTTAGGTTAGGGTTAGAAGACAGGGTTTAGGGTTAGAATGTAGGGTTAGAATTGAGGGTTTCAGGGTTAGAATTGAGGGTTGTGGCCTAGAAATTAGGCTTTCGGCTTAGAAATTAGGGTTAGAAAGAAAAAAAATATTTTTGTTGGGGCTTTTTTTTCACCCAATAAACCTTCTCCTTGAAAAAAAATAACTTGTTTTTTTTTTTTTTTTTTTTTTTCCGCCAAGAGACCAATTCTTCTTCTTCTTCTTCTTCTTCTTCTTCTTCTTCTTCTTCTTCTTCTTCTTCTTCTTCTTCTTCTTGTGGTCAAAACTCAGGTGGGAGGCTTAGAATTGAAGTTGAATAGTCCGAATGGAGGGTTTAGGCTTAGAAATCCAGTTTTGGCCTTCGAATCTTGGTTTTAGGGTTAGGGTTAGGTTAGGGTTAGAAGACAGGGTTTAGGGTTAGAATGTAGGGTTAGAATTGAGGGTTTCAGGGTTAGAATTGAGGGTTGTGGCCTAGAAATTAGGCTTTCGGCTTAGAAATTAGGGTTAGAAAGAAAAAAAATATTTTTGTTGGGGCTTTTTTTTCACCCAATAAACCTTCTCCTTGAAAAAAAATAACTTGTTTTTTTTTTTTTTTTTTTTTTTCCGCCAAGAGACCAATTCTTCTTCTTCTTCTTCTTCTTCTTCTTCTTCTTCTTCTTCTTCTTCTTCTTCTTCTTCTTCTTCTTCTTCTTCTTCTTCTTCTGGTCAAAACTCAGGTGGGAGGCTTAGAATTGAAGTTGAATAGTCCGAATGGAGGGTTTAGGCTTAGAAATCCAGTTTTGGCCTTCGAATCTTGGTTTTAGGGTTAGGGTTAGGTTAGGGTTAGAAGACAGGGTTTAGGGTTAGAATGTAGGGTTAGAATTGAGGGTTTCAGGGTTAGAATTGAGGGTTGTGGCCTAGAAATTAGGCTTTCGGCTTAGAAATTAGGGTTAGAAAGAAAAAAAATATTTTTGTTGGGGCTTTTTTTTCACCCAATAAACCTTCTCCTTGAAAAAAAATAACTTGTTTTTTTTTTTTTTTTTTTTTTCCGCCAAGAGACCAATTCTTCTTCTTCTTCTTCTTCTTCTTCTTCTTCTTCTTCTTCTTCTTCTTCTTCTTCTTCTTCTTCTTGTGGTCAAAACTCAGGTGGGAGGCTTAGAATTGAAGTTGAATAGTCCGAATGGAGGGTTTAGGCTTAGAAATCCAGTTTTGGCCTTCGAATCTTGGTTTTAGGGTTAGGGTTAGGTTAGGGTTAGAAGACAGGGTTTAGGGTTAGAATGTAGGGTTAGAATTGAGGGTTTCAGGGTTAGAATTGAGGGTTGTGGCCTAGAAATTAGGCTTTCGGCTTAGAAATTAGGGTTAGAAAGAAAAAAAATATTTTTGTTGGGGCTTTTTTTTCACCCAATAAACCTTCTCCTTGAAAAAAAATAACTTGTTTTTTTTTTTTTTTTTTTTTTTTCCGCCAAGAGACCAATTCTTCTTCTTCTTCTTCTTCTTCTTCTTCTTCTTCTTCTTCTTCTTCTTCTTCTTCTTCTTCTTCTTCTTGTGGTCAAAACTCAGGTGGGAGGCTTAGAATTGAAGTTGAATAGTCCGAATGGAGGGTTTAGGCTTAGAAATCCAGTTTTGGCCTTCGAATCTTGGTTTTAGGGTTAGGGTTAGGTTAGGGTTAGAAGACAGGGTTTAGGGTTAGAATGTAGGGTTAGAATTGAGGGTTTCAGGGTTAGAATTGAGGGTTGTGGCCTAGAAATTAGGCTTTCGGCTTAGAAATTAGGGTTAGAAAGAAAAAAAATATTTTTGTTGGGGCTTTTTTTTCACCCAATAAACCTTCTCCTTGAAAAAAAATAACTTGTTTTTTTTTTTTTTTTTTTTTTTCCGCCAAGAGACCAATTCTTCTTCTTCTTCTTCTTCTTCTTCTTCTTCTTCTTCTTCTTCTTCTTCTTCTTCTTCTTCTTCTTCTTCTTCTGGTCAAAACTCAGGTGGGAGGCTTAGAATTGAAGTTGAATAGTCCGAATGGAGGGTTTAGGCTTAGAAATCCAGTTTTGGCCTTCGAATCTTGGTTTTAGGGTTAGGGTTAGGTTAGGGTTAGAAGACAGGGTTTAGGGTTAGAATGTAGGGTTAGAATTGAGGGTTTCAGGGTTAGAATTGAGGGTTGTGGCCTAGAAATTAGGCTTTCGGCTTAGAAATTAGGGTTAGAAAGAAAAAAAATATTTTTGTTGGGGCTTTTTTTTCACCCAATAAACCTTCTCCTTGAAAAAAAATAACTTGTTTTTTTTTTTTTTTTTTTTTTTCCGCCAAGAGACCAATTCTTCTTCTTCTTCTTCTTCTTCTTCTTCTTCTTCTTCTTCTTCTTCTTCTTCTTCTTCTTCTTCTTCTTCTTGTGGTCAAAACTCAGGTGGGAGGCTTAGAATTGAAGTTGAATAGTCCGAATGGAGGGTTTAGGCTTAGAAATCCAGTTTTGGCCTTCGAATCTTGGTTTTAGGGTTAGGGTTAGGTTAGGGTTAGAAGACAGGGTTTAGGGTTAGAATGTAGGGTTAGAATTGAGGGTTTCAGGGTTAGAATTGAGGGTTGTGGCCTAGAAATTAGGCTTTCGGCTTAGAAATTAGGGTTAGAAAGAAAAAAAATATTTTTGTTGGGGCTTTTTTTTCACCCAATAAACCTTCTCCTTGAAAAAAAATAACTTGTTTTTTTTTTTTTTTTTTTTTTCCGCCAAGAGACCAATTCTTCTTCTTCTTCTTCTTCTTCTTCTTCTTCTTCTTCTTCTTCTTCTTCTTCTTCTTCTTCTTCTTCTTCTTGTGGTCAAAACTCAGGTGGGAGGCTTAGAATTGAAGTTGAATAGTCCGAATGGAGGGTTTAGGCTTAGAAATCCAGTTTTGGCCTTCGAATCTTGGTTTTAGGGTTAGGGTTAGGTTAGGGTTAGAAGACAGGGTTTAGGGTTAGAATGTAGGGTTAGAATTGAGGGTTTCAGGGTTAGAATTGAGGGTTGTGGCCTAGAAATTAGGCTTTCGGCTTAGAAATTAGGGTTAGAAAGAAAAAAAATATTTTTGTTGGGGCTTTTTTTTCACCCAATAAACCTTCTCCTTGAAAAAAAATAACTTGTTTTTTTTTTTTTTTTTTTTTTCCGCCAAGAGACCAATTCTTCTTCTTCTTCTTCTTCTTCTTCTTCTTCTTCTTCTTCTTCTTCTTCTTCTTCTTCTTCTTCTTGTGGTCAAAACTCAGGTGGGAGGCTTAGAATTGAAGTTGAATAGTCCGAATGGAGGGTTTAGGCTTAGAAATCCAGTTTTGGCCTTCGAATCTTGGTTTTAGGGTTAGGGTTAGGTTAGGGTTAGAAGACAGGGTTTAGGGTTAGAATGTAGGGTTAGAATTGAGGGTTTCAGGGTTAGAATTGAGGGTTGTGGCCTAGAAATTAGGCTTTCGGCTTAGAAATTAGGGTTAGAAAGAAAAAAAATATTTTTGTTGGGGCTTTTTTTTCACCCAATAAACCTTCTCCTTGAAAAAAAATAACTTGTTTTTTTTTTTTTTTTTTTTTTTCCGCCAAGAGACCAATTCTTCTTCTTCTTCTTCTTCTTCTTCTTCTTCTTCTTCTTCTTCTTCTTCTTCTTCTTCTTCTTCTTCTGGTCAAAACTCAGGTGGGAGGCTTAGAATTGAAGTTGAATAGTCCGAATGGAGGGTTTAGGCTTAGAAATCCAGTTTTGGCCTTCGAATCTTGGTTTTAGGGTTAGGGTTAGGTTAGGGTTAGAAGACAGGGTTTAGGGTTAGAATGTAGGGTTAGAATTGAGGGTTTCAGGGTTAGAATTGAGGGTTGTGGCCTAGAAATTAGGCTTTCGGCTTAGAAATTAGGGTTAGAAAGAAAAAAAATATTTTTGTTGGGGCTTTTTTTTCACCCAATAAACCTTCTCCTTGAAAAAAAATAACTTGTTTTTTTTTTTTTTTTTTTTTTTCCGCCAAGAGACCAATTCTTCTTCTTCTTCTTCTTCTTCTTCTTCTTCTTCTTCTTCTTCTTCTTCTTCTTCTTCTTCTTCTTGTGGTCAAAACTCAGGTGGGAGGCTTAGAATTGAAGTTGAATAGTCCGAATGGAGGGTTTAGGCTTAGAAATCCAGTTTTGGCCTTCGAATCTTGGTTTTAGGGTTAGGGTTAGGTTAGGGTTAGAAGACAGGGTTTAGGGTTAGAATGTAGGGTTAGAATTGAGGGTTTCAGGGTTAGAATTGAGGGTTGTGGCCTAGAAATTAGGCTTTCGGCTTAGAAATTAGGGTTAGAAAGAAAAAAAATATTTTTGTTGGGGCTTTTTTTTCACCCAATAAACCTTCTCCTTGAAAAAAAATAACTTGTTTTTTTTTTTTTTTTTTTTTTTCCGCCAAGAGACCAATTCTTCTTCTTCTTCTTCTTCTTCTTCTTCTTCTTCTTCTTCTTCTTCTTCTTCTTCTTCTTCTTCTTGTGGTCAAAACTCAGGTGGGAGGCTTAGAATTGAAGTTGAATAGTCCGAATGGAGGGTTTAGGCTTAGAAATCCAGTTTTGGCCTTCGAATCTTGGTTTTAGGGTTAGGGTTAGGTTAGGGTTAGAAGACAGGGTTTAGGGTTAGAATGTAGGGTTAGAATTGAGGGTTTCAGGGTTAGAATTGAGGGTTGTGGCCTAGAAATTAGGCTTTCGGCTTAGAAATTAGGGTTAGAAAGAAAAAAAATATTTTTGTTGGGGCTTTTTTTTCACCCAATAAACCTTCTCCTTGAAAAAAAATAACTTGTTTTTTTTTTTTTTTTTTTTTTCCGCCAAGAGACCAATTCTTCTTCTTCTTCTTCTTCTTCTTCTTCTTCTTCTTCTTCTTCTTCTTCTTCTTCTTCTTCTTCTTCTTCTTCTTCTTCTGGTCAAAACTCAGGTGGGAGGCTTAGAATTGAAGTTGAATAGTCCGAATGGAGGGTTTAGGCTTAGAAATCCAGTTTTGGCCTTCGAATCTTGGTTTTAGGGTTAGGGTTAGGTTAGGGTTAGAAGACAGGGTTTAGGGTTAGAATGTAGGGTTAGAATTGAGGGTTTCAGGGTTAGAATTGAGGGTTGTGGCCTAGAAATTAGGCTTTCGGCTTAGAAATTAGGGTTAGAAAGAAAAAAAATATTTTTGTTGGGGCTTTTTTTTCACCCAATAAACCTTCTCCTTGAAAAAAAATAACTTGTTTTTTTTTTTTTTTTTTTTTTCCGCCAAGAGACCAATTCTTCTTCTTCTTCTTCTTCTTCTTCTTCTTCTTCTTCTTCTTCTTCTTCTTCTTCTTCTTCTTGTGGTCAAAACTCAGGTGGGAGGCTTAGAATTGAAGTTGAATAGTCCGAATGGAGGGTTTAGGCTTAGAAATCCAGTTTTGGCCTTCGAATCTTGGTTTTAGGGTTAGGGTTAGGTTAGGGTTAGAAGACAGGGTTTAGGGTTAGAATGTAGGGTTAGAATTGAGGGTTTCAGGGTTAGAATTGAGGGTTGTGGCCTAGAAATTAGGCTTTCGGCTTAGAAATTAGGGTTAGAAAGAAAAAAAATATTTTTGTTGGGGCTTTTTTTTCACCCAATAAACCTTCTCCTTGAAAAAAAATAACTTGTTTTTTTTTTTTTTTTTTTTTTTCCGCCAAGAGACCAATTCTTCTTCTTCTTCTTCTTCTTCTTCTTCTTCTTCTTCTTCTTCTTCTTCTTCTTCTTCTTCTTCTTCTTGTGGTCAAAACTCAGGTGGGAGGCTTAGAATTGAAGTTGAATAGTCCGAATGGAGGGTTTAGGCTTAGAAATCCAGTTTTGGCCTTCGAATCTTGGTTTTAGGGTTAGGGTTAGGTTAGGGTTAGAAGACAGGGTTTAGGGTTAGAATGTAGGGTTAGAATTGAGGGTTTCAGGGTTAGAATTGAGGGTTGTGGCCTAGAAATTAGGCTTTCGGCTTAGAAATTAGGGTTAGAAAGAAAAAAAATATTTTTGTTGGGGCTTTTTTTTCACCCAATAAACCTTCTCCTTGAAAAAAAATAACTTGTTTTTTTTTTTTTTTTTTTTTTTTCCGCCAAGAGACCAATTCTTCTTCTTCTTCTTCTTCTTCTTCTTCTTCTTCTTCTTCTTCTTCTTCTTCTTCTTCTTCTTCTTCTTCTGGTCAAAACTCAGGTGGGAGGCTTAGAATTGAAGTTGAATAGTCCGAATGGAGGGTTTAGGCTTAGAAATCCAGTTTTGGCCTTCGAATCTTGGTTTTAGGGTTAGGGTTAGGTTAGGGTTAGAAGACAGGGTTTAGGGTTAGAATGTAGGGTTAGAATTGAGGGTTTCAGGGTTAGAATTGAGGGTTGTGGCCTAGAAATTAGGCTTTCGGCTTAGAAATTAGGGTTAGAAAGAAAAAAAATATTTTTGTTGGGGCTTTTTTTTCACCCAATAAACCTTCTCCTTGAAAAAAAATAACTTGTTTTTTTTTTTTTTTTTTTTTTTCCGCCAAGAGACCAATTCTTCTTCTTCTTCTTCTTCTTCTTCTTCTTCTTCTTCTTCTTCTTCTTCTTCTTCTTCTTCTTCTTCTTGTGGTCAAAACTCAGGTGGGAGGCTTAGAATTGAAGTTGAATAGTCCGAATGGAGGGTTTAGGCTTAGAAATCCAGTTTTGGCCTTCGAATCTTGGTTTTAGGGTTAGGGTTAGGTTAGGGTTAGAAGACAGGGTTTAGGGTTAGAATGTAGGGTTAGAATTGAGGGTTTCAGGGTTAGAATTGAGGGTTGTGGCCTAGAAATTAGGCTTTCGGCTTAGAAATTAGGGTTAGAAAGAAAAAAAATATTTTTGTTGGGGCTTTTTTTTCACCCAATAAACCTTCTCCTTGAAAAAAAATAACTTGTTTTTTTTTTTTTTTTTTTTTTTCCGCCAAGAGACCAATTCTTCTTCTTCTTCTTCTTCTTCTTCTTCTTCTTCTTCTTCTTCTTCTTCTTCTTCTTCTTCTTGTGGTCAAAACTCAGGTGGGAGGCTTAGAATTGAAGTTGAATAGTCCGAATGGAGGGTTTAGGCTTAGAAATCCAGTTTTGGCCTTCGAATCTTGGTTTTAGGGTTAGGGTTAGGTTAGGGTTAGAAGACAGGGTTTAGGGTTAGAATGTAGGGTTAGAATTGAGGGTTTCAGGGTTAGAATTGAGGGTTGTGGCCTAGAAATTAGGCTTTCGGCTTAGAAATTAGGGTTAGAAAGAAAAAAAATATTTTTGTTGGGGCTTTTTTTTCACCCAATAAACCTTCTCCTTGAAAAAAAATAACTTGTTTTTTTTTTTTTTTTTTTTTTCCGCCAAGAGACCAATTCTTCTTCTTCTTCTTCTTCTTCTTCTTCTTCTTCTTCTTCTTCTTCTTCTTCTTCTTCTTCTTCTTCTTCTTGTGGTCAAAACTCAGGTGGGAGGCTTAGAATTGAAGTTGAATAGTCCGAATGGAGGGTTTAGGCTTAGAAATCCAGTTTTGGCCTTCGAATCTTGGTTTTAGGGTTAGGGTTAGGTTAGGGTTAGAAGACAGGGTTTAGGGTTAGAATGTAGGGTTAGAATTGAGGGTTTCAGGGTTAGAATTGAGGGTTGTGGCCTAGAAATTAGGCTTTCGGCTTAGAAATTAGGGTTAGAAAGAAAAAAAATATTTTTGTTGGGGCTTTTTTTTCACCCAATAAACCTTCTCCTTGAAAAAAAATAACTTGTTTTTTTTTTTTTTTTTTTTTTCCGCCAAGAGACCAATTCTTCTTCTTCTTCTTCTTCTTCTTCTTCTTCTTCTTCTTCTTCTTCTTCTTCTTCTTCTTCTTCTTCTTCTGGTCAAAACTCAGGTGGGAGGCTTAGAATTGAAGTTGAATAGTCCGAATGGAGGGTTTAGGCTTAGAAATCCAGTTTTGGCCTTCGAATCTTGGTTTTAGGGTTAGGGTTAGGTTAGGGTTAGAAGACAGGGTTTAGGGTTAGAATGTAGGGTTAGAATTGAGGGTTTCAGGGTTAGAATTGAGGGTTGTGGCCTAGAAATTAGGCTTTCGGCTTAGAAATTAGGGTTAGAAAGAAAAAAAATATTTTTGTTGGGGCTTTTTTTTCACCCAATAAACCTTCTCCTTGAAAAAAAATAACTTGTTTTTTTTTTTTTTTTTTTTTTCCGCCAAGAGACCAATTCTTCTTCTTCTTCTTCTTCTTCTTCTTCTTCTTCTTCTTCTTCTTCTTCTTCTTCTTCTTGTGGTCAAAACTCAGGTGGGAGGCTTAGAATTGAAGTTGAATAGTCCGAATGGAGGGTTTAGGCTTAGAAATCCAGTTTTGGCCTTCGAATCTTGGTTTTAGGGTTAGGGTTAGGTTAGGGTTAGAAGACAGGGTTTAGGGTTAGAATGTAGGGTTAGAATTGAGGGTTTCAGGGTTAGAATTGAGGGTTGTGGCCTAGAAATTAGGCTTTCGGCTTAGAAATTAGGGTTAGAAAGAAAAAAAATATTTTTGTTGGGGCTTTTTTTTCACCCAATAAACCTTCTCCTTGAAAAAAAATAACTTGTTTTTTTTTTTTTTTTTTTTTTCCGCCAAGAGACCAATTCTTCTTCTTCTTCTTCTTCTTCTTCTTCTTCTTCTTCTTCTTCTTCTTCTTCTTCTTCTTCTTCTTCTTCTTCTTCTTCTTCTTCTGGTCAAAACTCAGGTGGGAGGCTTAGAATTGAAGTTGAATAGTCCGAATGGAGGGTTTAGGCTTAGAAATCCAGTTTTGGCCTTCGAATCTTGGTTTTAGGGTTAGGGTTAGGTTAGGGTTAGAAGACAGGGTTTAGGGTTAGAATGTAGGGTTAGAATTGAGGGTTTCAGGGTTAGAATTGAGGGTTGTGGCCTAGAAATTAGGCTTTCGGCTTAGAAATTAGGGTTAGAAAGAAAAAAAATATTTTTGTTGGGGCTTTTTTTTCACCCAATAAACCTTCTCCTTGAAAAAAAATAACTTGTTTTTTTTTTTTTTTTTTTTTTCCGCCAAGAGACCAATTCTTCTTCTTCTTCTTCTTCTTCTTCTTCTTCTTCTTCTTCTTCTTCTTCTTCTTCTTCTTCTTGTGGTCAAAACTCAGGTGGGAGGCTTAGAATTGAAGTTGAATAGTCCGAATGGAGGGTTTAGGCTTAGAAATCCAGTTTTGGCCTTCGAATCTTGGTTTTAGGGTTAGGGTTAGGTTAGGGTTAGAAGACAGGGTTTAGGGTTAGAATGTAGGGTTAGAATTGAGGGTTTCAGGGTTAGAATTGAGGGTTGTGGCCTAGAAATTAGGCTTTCGGCTTAGAAATTAGGGTTAGAAAGAAAAAAAATATTTTTGTTGGGGCTTTTTTTTCACCCAATAAACCTTCTCCTTGAAA